>NW_026691882.1:0-36441 GCF_020826845.1 Diceros bicornis minor
ATGTGTCCATGGGGGAAACCCGGGAAACTGAGTCTCCCCACACAATAGCAGAGATTCTCATCTTGCATCCTCTCCTGAGCTAATGACAAAGGTGGATGTCCCGGGTGGGTGGGCCTGTGGAATGGGAGAGGGGAGGAAGTCTATTGTCATGCAGAGGGACATGGAAAGACTTGTCTGAAGCTTATCCCCTGCACTGGGGTCAGGTCGGGAAGGGACGGCACAGAGGTGAGCAGGAACCAACCGGCCTCTCTGTGGTGGGGCTGGCCCCGGGGCAGGCGTGGGGGTGATGGCTGGAAGTGGGATGGCGCGTGAGTTGGCACCAGCCAGCGGTGAAGGCAGAGACTCAGAGGTCAGGGATCTCTCTCTCTGTCTCTGTCTCTGTCTCTCTCCCTCCGGGAGCTGAAGAGAGTAAGGTGGCGCCCCCTGCCCACCTCGCCTACCTCTCCATGGGCCCTTCTTTCTCTGGCCGCTCCGGGAGCCCTGCGGGCTTGGGTTCAAGCCCCCACACACCGCACAGGCCAAGGGCGCATGCGCGACCGCCGGGGCCTAGGGCTGGCCTGGGGGGGGTGGGGGGGTCCTCAGTGAAGGCCCCGCCCTCCCTCCAGGCTCTGACCCAGCTGCAGCTCTTCCATCGCCGCCCTTCTGGACTCGGCTTCAGCTGTCTCCCTCCCCTTCCCCACTCCCACTCAGCTTGCAGGCCGCTTCCCTGCCTTGAAAGCATGGCTCTGGCCCTGAGGGCCACAGACCTACTGGGCTTCAAGCTCAAGGCTCTGCCTGGGCCTGCTGCTTCGGCCAGGGGCTCATTTTTTCCTGGAAAGACAAAGCCATGGCCTCACCCCACGCCTGCACTTTGCCACGGCAGGCAGCCCAGATGTAGGAAAGGCTGTGTGGAGTCAGAAGTGCCGAGACAGGCAGATGGCACCAGAGGGTTTGGGGGCCAGGGCGCAACTGGGCTAGCCCCTCCTCCCGGGAGTCGGGGAGGCCCGGCCTTCCTAGTGCCCAGGCCACGGCTCCGGGGAGAAACCCGCCATGGAGGGCACGCGGGAGGCCCTCTGCCTGAGGTGGCAGGTGTCACGCCAGGGCCACTGCAAGCCTGGCTCGGCTTGCCTGCTTTCTCCAAAGGAGGCTGGCCGACCAGCCGAACCTGGCACCTGGGCCAGGCCCCTTCCAAGGGGACGAGTTCCAGAGGCTAGAGCCCTGGGGGCGGCTGCCAAGTCTCCTGGGGCGTGTGCTGGGCCCCCGTCAGAGGAGGAAGCAGCCTGGTAAACGGTGTGCCAGGCCTGAGATCTGGAGGCCTCCCACAGCCGGGTCCCTGTCCTGCCCAGGCCCCCCGAGGGAGGACGATGGTCGGGCAGTGGCGATGGTCGGGCAGTGGCGAGCGGGGTGGGGCTGGCGCCGAGCCTGCCCTTGGATGCCCCGGGGAAGGGCGCCGGGGGATGGGCTGCCCCTGGCCAGGTCTGAGGGACCGACCCAGCTCGGGGCTGTCGGGGGCAGAGAGAGAACCCCCCTCCGCCCTTTCCCTTCAGGTTCTTAGGGCTGGCCAAATCCTTCCCAAGACAGCTTGTCTGGAGAAAATCAGACCCAGCTGAAGAACATGTGTCCATGGGGGAAACCCGGGAAACTGAGTCTCCCCACACAATAGCAGAGATTCTCATCTTGCATCCTCTCCTGAGCTAATGACAAAGGTGGATGTCCCGGGTGGGTGGGCCTGTGGAATGGGAGAGGGGAGGAAGTCTATTGTCATGCAGAGGGACATGGAAAGACTTGTCTGAAGCTTATCCCCTGCACTGGGGTCAGGTCGGGAAGGGACGGCACAGAGGTGAGCAGGAACCAACCGGCCTCTCTGTGGTGGGGCTGGCCCCGGGGCAGGCGTGGGGGTGATGGCTGGAAGTGGGATGGCGCGTGAGTTGGCACCAGCCAGCGGTGAAGGCAGAGACTCAGAGGTCAGGGATCTCTCTCTCTGTCTCTGTCTCTGTCTCTCTCCCTCCGGGAGCTGAAGAGAGTAAGGTGGCGCCCCCTGCCCACCTCGCCTACCTCTCCATGGGCCCTTCTTTCTCTGGCCGCTCCGGGAGCCCTGCGGGCTTGGGTTCAAGCCCCCACACACCGCACAGGCCAAGGGCGCATGCGCGACCGCCGGGGCCTAGGGCTGGCCTCGGGGGGGGGGTGGGGGGGTCCTCAGTGAAGGCCCCGCCCTCCCTCCAGGCTCTGACCCAGCTGCAGCTCTTCCATCGCCGCCCTTCTGGACTCGGCTTCAGCTGTCTCCCTCCCCTTCCCCACTCCCACTCAGCTTGCAGGCCGCTTCCCTGCCTTGAAAGCATGGCTCTGGCCCTGAGGGCCACAGACCTACTGGGCTTCAAGCTCAAGGCTCTGCCTGGGCCTGCTGCTTCGGCCAGGGGCTCATTTTTTCCTGGAAAGACAAAGCCATGGCCTCACCCCACGCCTGCACTTTGCCACGGCAGGCAGCCCAGATGTAGGAAAGGCTCTGTGGAGTCAGAAGTGCCGAGACAGGCAGATGGCACCAGAGGGTTTGGGGGCCAGGGCGCAACTGGGCTAGCCCCTCCTCCCGGGAGTCGGGGAGGCCCGGCCTTCCTAGTGCCCAGGCCACGGCTCCGGGGAGAAACCCGCCATGGAGGGCACGCGGGAGGCCCTCTGCCTGAGGTGGCAGGTGTCACGCCAGGGCCACTGCAAGCCTGGCTCGGCTTGCCTGCTTTCTCCAAAGGAGGCTGGCCGACCAGCCGAACCTGGCACCTGGGCCAGGCCCCTTCCAAGGGGACGAGTTCCAGAGGCTAGAGCCCTGGGGGCGGCTGCCAAGTCTCCTGGGGCGTGTGCTGGGCCCCCGTCAGAGGAGGAAGCAGCCTGGTAAACGGTGTGCCAGGCCTGAGATCTGGAGGCCTCCCACAGCCGGGTCCCTGTCCTGCCCAGGCCCCCCGAGGGAGGACGATGGTCGGGCAGTGGCGATGGTCGGGCAGTGGCGAGCGGGGTGGGGCTGGCGCCGAGCCTGCCCTTGGATGCCCCGGGGAAGGGCGCCGGGGGATGGGCTGCCCCTGGCCAGGTCTGAGGGACCGACCCAGCTCGGGGCTGTCGGGGGCAGAGAGAGAACCCCCCTCCGCCCTTTCCCTTCAGGTTCTTAGGGCTGGCCAAATCCTTCCCAAGACAGCTTGTCTGGAGAAAATCAGACCCAGCTGAAGAACATGTGTCCATGGGGGAAACCCGGGAAACTGAGTCTCCCCACACAATAGCAGAGATTCTCATCTTGCATCCTCTCCTGAGCTAATGACAAAGGTGGATGTCCCGGGTGGGTGGGCCTGTGGAATGGGAGAGGGGAGGAAGTCTATTGTCATGCAGAGGGACATGGAAAGACTTGTCTGAAGCTTATCCCCTGCACTGGGGTCAGGTCGGGAAGGGACGGCACAGAGGTGAGCAGGAACCAACCGGCCTCTCTGTGGTGGGGCTGGCCCCGGGGCAGGCATGGGGGTGATGGCTGGAAGTGGGATGGCGCGTGATTTGGCACCAGCCAGCGGTGGAGGCAGAGACTTAGAGGTCAGGGATCTCTCTCTCTGTCTCTGTCTCTGTCTCTCTCCCTCAGGGAGCTGAAGAGAGTAAGGTGGCGCCCCCTGCCCACCTCGCCTACCTCTCCATGGGCCCTTCTTTCTCTGGCCGCTCCGGGAGCCCTGCGGGCTTGGGTTCAAGCCCCCACACACCGCACAGGCCAAGGGCGCATGCGCGACCGCCGGGGCCTAGGGCTGGCCTGGGGGGGGTGGGGGGGTCCTCAGTGAAGGCCCCGCCCTCCCTCCAGGCTCTGACCCAGCTGCAGCTCTTCCATCGCCGCCCTTCTGGACTCGGCTTCAGCTGTCTCCCTCCCCTCCCCCACTCCCACTCAGCTTGCAGGCCGCTTCCCTGCCTTGAAAGCATTGCTCTGGCCCTGAGGGCCACAGACCTACTGGGCTTCAAGCTCAAGACTCTGCCTGGGCCTGCTGCTTCGGCCAGGGGCTCATTTTTTCCTGGAAAGACAAAGCCATGGCCTCACCCCACGCCTGCACTTTGCCACGGCAGGCAGCCCAGATGTAGGAAAGGCTGTGTGGAGTCAGAAGTGCCGAGACAGGCAGATGGCACCAGAGGGTTTGGGGGCCAGGGCGCAACTGGGCTAGCCCCTCCTCCCGGGAGTCGGGGAGGCCCGGCCTTCCTAGTGCCCAGGCCACGGCTCCGGGGAGAAACCCGCCATGGAGGGCACGCGGGAGGCCCTCTGCCTGAGGTGGCAGGTGTCACGCCAGGGCCACTGCAAGCCTGGCTCGGCTTGCCTGCTTTCTCCAAAGGAGGCTGGCCGACCAGCCGAACCTGGCACCTGGGCCAGGCCCCTTCCAAGGGGACGAGTTCCAGAGGCTAGAGCCCTGGGGGCGGCTGCCAAGTCTCCTGGGGCGTGTGCTGGGCCCCCGTCAGAGGAGGAAGCAGCCTGGTAAACGGTGTGCCAGGCCTGAGATCTGGAGGCCTCCCACAGCCGGGTCCCTGTCCTGCCCAGGCCCCCCGAGGGAGGACGATGGTCGGGCAGTGGCGATGGTCGGGCAGTGGCGAGCGGGGTGGGGCTGGCGCCGAGCCTGCCCTTGGATGCCCCGGGGAAGGGCGCCGGGGGATGGGCTGCCCCTGGCCAGGTCTGAGGGACCGACCCAGCTCGGGGCTGTCGGGGGCAGAGAGAGAACCCCCCTCCGCCCTTTCCCTTCAGGTTCTTAGGGCTGGCCAAATCCTTCCCAAAACAGCTTGTCTGGAGAAAATCAGACCCAGCTGAAGAACATGTGTCCATGGGGGAAACCCGGGAAACTGAGTCTCCCCACACAATAGCAGAGATTCTCATCTTGCATCCTCTCCTGAGCTAATGACAAAGGTGGATGTCCCGGGTGGGTGGGCCTGTGGAATGGGAGAGGGGAGGAAGTCTATTGTCATGCAGAGGGACATGGAAAGACTTGTCTGAAGCTTATCCCCTGCACTGGGGTCAGGTCGGGAAGGGACGGCACAGAGGTGAGCAGGAACCAACCGGCCTCTCTGTGGTGGGGCTGGCCCCGGGGCAGGCGTGGGGGTGATGGCTGGAAGTGGGATGGCGCGTGAGTTGGCACCAGCCAGCGGTGAAGGCAGAGACTCAGAGGTCAGGGATCTCTCTCTCTGTCTCTGTCTCTGTCTCTCTCCCTCCGGGAGCTGAAGAGAGTAAGGTGGCGCCCCCTGCCCACCTCGCCTACCTCTCCATGGGCCCTTCTTTCTCTGGCCGCTCCGGGAGCCCTGCGGGCTTGGGTTCAAGCCCCCACACACCGCACAGGCCAAGGGCGCATGCGCGACCGCCGGGGCCTAGGGCTGGCCTCGGGGGGGGGGGGGTGGGGGGGTCCTCAGTGAAGGCCCCGCCCTCCCTTTAGGCTCTGACCCAGCTGCAGCTCTTCCATCGCCGCCCTTCTGGACTCGGCTTCAGCTGTCTCCCTCCCCTTCCCCACTCCCACTCAGCTTGCAGGCCGCTTCCCTGCCTTGAAAGCATGGCTCTGGCCCTGAGGGCCACAGACCTACTGGGCTTCAAGCTCAAGGCTCTGCCTGGGCCTGCTGCTTCGGCCAGGGGCTCATTTTTTCCTGGAAAGACAAAGCCATGGCCTCACCCCACGCCTGCACTTTGCCACGGCAGGCAGCCCAGATGTAGGAAAGGCTCTGTGGAGTCAGAAGTGCCAAGACAGGCAGATGGCACCAGAGGGTTTGGGGGCCAGGGCGCAACTGGGCTAGCCCCTCCTCCCGGGAGTCGGGGAGGCCCGGCCTTCCTAGTGCCCAGGCCACGGCTCCGGGGAGAAACCCGCCATGGAGGGCACGCGGGAGGCCCTCTGCCTGAGGTGGCAGGTGTCACGCCAGGGCCACTGCAAGCCTGGCTCGGCTTGCCTGCTTTCTCCAAAGGAGGCTGGCCGACCAGCCGAACCTGGCACCTGGGCCAGGCCCCTTCCAAGGGGACGAGTTCCAGAGGCTAGAGCCCTGGGGGCGGCTGCCAAGTCTCCTGGGGCGTGTGCTGGGCCCCCGTCAGAGGAGGAAGCAGCCTGGTAAACGGTGTGCCAGGCCTGAGATCTGGAGGCCTCCCACAGCCGGGTCCCTGTCCTGCCCAGGCCCCCCGAGGGAGGACGATGGTCGGGCAGTGGCGATGGTCGGGCAGTGGCGAGCGGGGTGGGGCTGGCGCCGAGCCTGCCCTTGGATGCCCCGGGGAAGGGCGCCGGGGGATGGGCTGCCCCTGGCCAGGTCTGAGGGACCGACCCAGCTCGGGGCTGTCGGGGGCAGAGAGAGAACCCCCCTCCGCCCTTTCCCTTCAGGTTCTTAGGGCTGGCCAAATCCTTCCCAAGACAGCTTGTCTGGAGAAAATCAGACCCAGCTGAAGAACATGTGTCCATGGGGGAAACCCGGGAAACTGAGTCTCCCCACACAATAGCAGAGATTCTCATCTTGCATCCTCTCCTGAGCTAATGACAAAGGTGGATGTCCCGGGTGGGTGGGCCTGTGGAATGGGAGAGGGGAGGAAGTCTATTGTCATGCAGAGGGACATGGAAAGACTTTTCTGAAGCTTATCCCCTGCACTGGGGTCAGGTCGGGAAGGGACGGCACAGAGGTGAGCAGGAACCAACCGGCCTCTCTGTGGTGGGGCTGGCCCCGGGGCAGGCGTGGGGGTGATGGCTGGAAGTGGGATGGCGCGTGAGTTGGCACCAGCCAGCGGTGAAGGCAGCGACTCAGAGGTCAGGGATCTCTCTCTCTGTCTCTGTCTCTGTCTCTCTCCCTCCGGGAGCTGAAGAGAGTAAGGTGGCGCCCCCTGCCCACCTCGCCTACCTCTCCATGGGCCCTTCTTTCTCTGGCCGCTCCGGGAGCCCTGCGGGCTTGGGTTCAAGCCCCCACACACCGCACAGGCCAAGGGCGCATGCGCGACCGCCGGGGCCTAGGGCTGGCCTGGGGGGGGTGGGGGGGTCCTCAGTGAAGGCCCCGCCCTCCCTCCAGGCTCTGACCCAGCTGCAGCTCTTCCATCGCCGCCCTTCTGGACTCGGCTTCAGCTGTCTCCCTCCCCTTCCCCACTCCCACTCAGCTTGCAGGCCGCTTCCCTGCCTTGAAAGCATGGCTCTGGCCCTGAGGGCCACAGACCTACTGGGCTTCAAGCTCAAGGCTCTGCCTGGGCCTGCTGCTTCGGCCAGGGGCTCATTTTTTCCTGGAAAGACAAAGCCATGGCCTCACCCCACGCCTGCACTTTGCCACGGCAGGCAGCCCAGATGTAGGAAAGGCTCTGTGGAGTCAGAAGTGCCGAGACAGGCAGATGGCACCAGAGGGTTTGGGGGCCAGGGCGCAACTGGGCTAGCCCCTCCTCCCGGGAGTCGGGGAGGCCCGGCCTTCCTAGTGCCCAGGCCACGGCTCCGGGGAGAAACCCGCCATGGAGGGCACGCGGGAGGCCCTCTGCCTGAGGTGGCAGGTGTCACGCCAGGGCCACTGCAAGCCTGGCTCGGCTTGCCTGCTTTCTCCAAAGGAGGCTGGCCGACCAGCCGAACCTGGCACCTGGGCCAGGCCCCTTCCAAGGGGACGAGTTCCAGAGGCTAGAGCCCTGGGGGCGGCTGCCAAGTCTCCTGGGGCGTGTGCTGGGCCCCCGTCAGAGGAGGAAGCAGCCTGGTAAACGGTGTGCCAGGCCTGAGATCTGGAGGCCTCCCACAGCCGGGTCCCTGTCCTGCCCAGGCCCCCCGAGGGAGGACGATGGTCGGGCAGTGGCGATGGTCGGGCAGTGGCGAGCGGGGTGGGGCTGGCGCCGAGCCTGCCCTTGGATGCCCCGGGGAAGGGCGCCGGGGGATGGGCTGCCCCTGGCCAGGTCTGAGGGACCGACCCAGCTCGGGGCTGTCGGGGGCAGAGAGAGAACCCCCCTCCGCCCTTTCCCTTCAGGTTCTTAGGGCTGGCCAAATCCTTCCCAAGACAGCTTGTCTGGAGAAAATCAGACCCAGCTGAAGAACATGTGTCCATGGGGGAAACCCGGGAAACTGAGTCTCCCCACACAATAGCAGAGATTCTCATCTTGCATCCTCTCCTGAGCTAATGACAAAGGTGGATGTCCCGGGTGGGTGGGCCTGTGGAATGGGAGAGGGGAGGAAGTCTATTGTCATGCAGAGGGACATGGAAAGACTTTTCTGAAGCTTATCCCCTGCACTGGGGTCAGGTCGGGAAGGGACGGCACAGAGGTGAGCAGGAACCAACCGGCCTCTCTGTGGTGGGGCTGGCCCCGGGGCAGGCATGGGGGTGATGGCTGGAAGTGGGATGGCGCGTGATTTGGCACCAGCCAGCGGTGGAGGCAGAGACTTAGAGGTCAGGGATCTCTCTCTCTGTCTCTGTCTCTGTCTCTCTCCCTCAGGGAGCTGAAGAGAGTAAGGTGGCGCCCCCTGCCCACCTCGCCTACCTCTCCATGGGCCCTTCTTTCTCTGGCCGCTCCGGGAGCCCTGCGGGCTTGGGTTCAAGCCCCCACACACCGCACAGGCCAAGGGCGCATGCGCGACCGCCGGGGCCTAGGGCTGGCCTGGGGGGGGTGGGGGGGTCCTCAGTGAAGGCCCCGCCCTCCCTCCAGGCTCTGACCCAGCTGCAGCTCTTCCATCGCCGCCCTTCTGGACTCGGCTTCAGCTGTCTCCCTCCCCTCCCCCACTCCCACTCAGCTTGCAGGCCGCTTCCCTGCCTTGAAAGCATTGCTCTGGCCCTGAGGGCCACAGACCTACTGGGCTTCAAGCTCAAGACTCTGCCTGGGCCTGCTGCTTCGGCCAGGGGCTCATTTTTTCCTGGAAAGACAAAGCCATGGCCTCACCCCACGCCTGCACTTTGCCACGGCAGGCAGCCCAGATGTAGGAAAGGCTGTGTGGAGTCAGAAGTGCCGAGACAGGCAGATGGCACCAGAGGGTTTGGGGGCCAGGGCGCAACTGGGCTAGCCCCTCCTCCCGGGAGTCGGGGAGGCCCGGCCTTCCTAGTGCCCAGGCCACGGCTCCGGGGAGAAACCCGCCATGGAGGGCACGCGGGAGGCCCTCTGCCTGAGGTGGCAGGTGTCACGCCAGGGCCACTGCAAGCCTGGCTCGGCTTGCCTGCTTTCTCCAAAGGAGGCTGGCCGACCAGCCGAACCTGGCACCTGGGCCAGGCCCCTTCCAAGGGGACGAGTTCCAGAGGCTAGAGCCCTGGGGGCGGCTGCCAAGTCTCCTGGGGCGTGTGCTGGGCCCCCGTCAGAGGAGGAAGCAGCCTGGTAAACGGTGTGCCAGGCCTGAGATCTGGAGGCCTCCCACAGCCGGGTCCCTGTCCTGCCCAGGCCCCCCGAGGGAGGACGATGGTCGGGCAGTGGCGAGCGGGGTGGGGCTGGCGCCGAGCCTGCCCTTGGATGCCCCGGGGAAGGGCGCCGGGGGATGGGCTGCCCCTGGCCAGGTCTGAGGGACCGACCCAGCTCGGGGCTGTCGGGGGCAGAGAGAGAACCCCCCTCCGCCCTTTCCCTTCAGGTTCTTAGGGCTGGCCAAATTCTTCCCAAGACAGCTTGTCTGGAGAAAATCAGACCCAGCTGAAGAACATGTGTCCATGGGGGAAACCCGGGAAACTGAGTCTCCCCACACAATAGCAGAGATTCTCATCTTGCATCCTCTCCTGAGCTAATGACAAAGGTGGATGTCCCGGGTGGGCCTGTGGAATGGGAGAGGGGAGGAAGTCTATTGTCATGCAGAGGGACATGGAAAGACTTGTCTGAAGCTTATCCCGTGCACTGGGGTCAGGTCGGGAAGGGACGGCACAGAGGTGAGCAGGAACCAACCGGCCTCTCTGTGGTGGGGCTGGCCCCGGGGCAGGCGTGGGGGTGATGGCTGGAAGTGGGATGGCGCGTGAGTTGGCACCAGCCAGCGGTGGAGGCAGAGACTCAGAGGTCAGGGATCTCTCTCTCTGTCTCTGTCACTGTCTCTCTCCCTCAGGGAGCTGAGGAGAGCAAGGTGGCGCCCCCTGCCCACCTCGCCTACCTCTCCATGGGCCCTTCTTTCTCTGGCCGCTCCGGGAGCACTGCGGGCTTGGGTTCAACCCCCCACACACCGCACAGGCCAAGGGCGCATGCGTGACCGCCTGGGCTTAGGGCTGACCTCGGGGTGGGGGGGGTCCTCAGTGAAGGCCCCGCCCTCCCTCCAGGCTCTGACCCAGCTGCAGCTCTTCCATCGCCGCCCTTCTGGACTCGGCTTCAGCTGTCTCCCTCACCTCCCCCACTCCCACTCAGCTTGCAGGCCGCTTCCCTGCCTTGAAAGCATGGCTCTGGCCCTGAGGGCCACAGACCTACTGGGCTTCAAGCTCAAGGCTCTGCCTGGGCCTGCTGCTTCGGCCAGGGGCTCATTTTTTCCTGGAAAGACAAAACCATGGCCTCACCCCACGCCTGCACTTTGCCACGGCAGGCAGCCCAGATGCAGGAAAGGCTCTGTGGAGTCAGAAGTGCCGAGACAGGCAGATGGCACCAGAGGGTTTGGGGGCCAGGGCGCAACTGCGCTAGCCCCTCCTCCCGGGAGTCGGGGAGGCCCGGCCTTCCTAGTGCCCAGGCCACGGCTCCGGGGAGAAACCCGCCATGGAGGGCACGCGGGAGGCCCTCTGCCTGAGGTGGCAGGTGTCACGCCAGGGCCACTGCAAGCCTGGCTTGGCTTGCCTGCTTTCTCCAAAGGAGGCTGGCCGACCAGCCGAACCTGGCACCAGGGCCAGGCCCCTTCCAAGGGGACGAGTTCCAGAGGCTAGAAACCTGGGGGCGGCTGCCAAGTCTCCTGGGGCGTGTGCTGGGCCCCCGTCAGAGGAGGAAGCAGCCTGGTAAACGGTGTGCCAGCCTGAGATCTGGAGGCCTCCCACACCCGGGTCCCTGTCCTGCCCAGGCCCCCCGAGGGAGGACGATGGTCGGGCAGTGGCGAGCGGGGTGGGGCTGGCACCGAGCCTGCCCTTGGATGCCCTGGGGAAGGGCGCCGGGGGATGGTCTGCCCCTGGCCAGGGCTGAGGGACCGACCCAGCTCGGGGCTGTCGGGGGCAGAGAGAGAACCCCCCTCCGCCCTTTCCCTTCAGGTTCTTAGGGCTGGCCAAATCCTTCCCAAGACAGCTTGTCTGGAGAAAATCAGACCCAGCTGAAGAACATGTGTCCATGGGGGAAACCCGGGAAACTGAGTCTCCCCACACAATAGCAGAGATTCTCATCTTGCATCCTCTCCTGAGCTAATGACAAAGGTGGATGTCCTGGGTGGGCCTGTGGAATGGGAGAGGGGAGGAAGTCTATTGTCATGCAGAGGGACATGGAAAGACTTGTCTGAAGCTTATCCCCTGCACTGGGGTCAGGTAGGGAAGGGACGGCACAGAGGTGAGCAGGAACCAACCGGCCTCTCTGTGGTGGGGCTGGCCCCGAGGCAGGCGTGGGGGTGATGGTTGGAAGTGGGATGGCGCGTGAGTTAGCACCAGCCAGCGGTGAAGGCAGAGACTCAGAGGTCAGGGATCTCTCTCTCTGTCTCTGTCTCTCTCTCTCTCCCTCAGGGAGCTGAGGAGAGTAAGGTGGCGCCCCCTGCCCACCTCGCCTACCTCTCCATGGGCCCTTCTTTCTCTGGCCGCTCCGGGAGCCCTGCGGGCTTGGGTTCAAGCCCCCACACACCGCACAGGCCAAGGGCGCATGCGCGACCGCCGGGGCCTAGGGCTGGCCTGGGGGGGGTGGGGGGGTCCTCAGTGAAGGCCCCGCCCTCCCTCCAGGCTCTGACCCAGCTGCAGCTCTTCCATCGCCGCCCTTCTGGACTCGGCTTCAGCTGTCTCCCTCCCCTCCCCCACTCCCACTCAGCTTGCAGGCCGCTTCCCTGCCTTGAAAGCATTGCTCTGGCCCTGAGGGCCACAGACCTACTGGGCTTCAAGCTCAAGACTCTGCCTGGGCCTGCTGCTTCGGCCAGGGGCTCATTTTTTCCTGGAAAGACAAAGCCATGGCCTCACCCCACGCCTGCACTTTGCCACGGCAGGCAGCCCAGATGTAGGAAAGGCTGTGTGGAGTCAGAAGTGCCGAGACAGGCAGATGGCACCAGAGGGTTTGGGGGCCAGGGCGCAACTGGGCTAGCCCCTCCTCCCGGGAGTCGGGGAGGCCCGGCCTTCCTAGTGCCCAGGCCACGGCTCCGGGGAGAAACCCGCCATGGAGGGCACGCGGGAGGCCCTCTGCCTGAGGTGGCAGGTGTCACGCCAGGGCCACTGCAAGCCTGGCTCGGCTTGCCTGCTTTCTCCAAAGGAGGCTGGCCGACCAGCCGAACCTGGCACCTGGGCCAGGCCCCTTCCAAGGGGACGAGTTCCAGAGGCTAGAGCCCTGGGGGCGGCTGCCAAGTCTCCTGGGGCGTGTGCTGGGCCCCCGTCAGAGGAGGAAGCAGCCTGGTAAACGGTGTGCCAGGCCTGAGATCTGGAGGCCTCCCACAGCCGGGTCCCTGTCCTGCCCAGGCCCCCCGAGGGAGGACGATGGTCGGGCAGTGGCGAGCGGGGTGGGGCTGGCGCCGAGCCTGCCCTTGGATGCCCCGGGGAAGGGCGCCGGGGGATGGGCTGCCCCTGGCCAGGTCTGAGGGACCGACCCAGCTCGGGGCTGTCGGGGGCAGAGAGAGAACCCCCCTCCGCCCTTTCCCTTCAGGTTCTTAGGGCTGGCCAAATTCTTCCCAAGACAGCTTGTCTGGAGAAAATCAGACCCAGCTGAAGAACATGTGTCCATGGGGGAAACCCGGGAAACTGAGTCTCCCCACACAATAGCAGAGATTCTCATCTTGCATCCTCTCCTGAGCTAATGACAAAGGTGGATGTCCCGGGTGGGCCTGTGGAATGGGAGAGGGGAGGAAGTCTATTGTCATGCAGAGGGACATGGAAAGACTTGTCTGAAGCTTATCCCGTGCACTGGGGTCAGGTCGGGAAGGGACGGCACAGAGGTGAGCAGGAACCAACCGGCCTCTCTGTGGTGGGGCTGGCCCCGGGGCAGGCGTGGGGGTGATGGCTGGAAGTGGGATGGCGCGTGAGTTGGCACCAGCCAGCGGTGGAGGCAGAGACTCAGAGGTCAGGGATCTCTCTCTCTGTCTCTGTCACTGTCTCTCTCCCTCAGGGAGCTGAGGAGAGCAAGGTGGCGCCCCCTGCCCACCTCGCCTACCTCTCCATGGGCCCTTCTTTCTCTGGCCGCTCCGGGAGCACTGCGGGCTTGGGTTCAACCCCCCACACACCGCACAGGCCAAGGGCGCATGCGTGACCGCCTGGGCTTAGGGCTGACCTCGGGGTGGGGGGGGTCCTCAGTGAAGGCCCCGCCCTCCCTCCAGGCTCTGACCCAGCTGCAGCTCTTCCATCGCCGCCCTTCTGGACTCGGCTTCAGCTGTCTCCCTCACCTCCCCCACTCCCACTCAGCTTGCAGGCCGCTTCCCTGCCTTGAAAGCATGGCTCTGGCCCTGAGGGCCACAGACCTACTGGGCTTCAAGCTCAAGGCTCTGCCTGGGCCTGCTGCTTCGGCCAGGGGCTCATTTTTTCCTGGAAAGACAAAACCATGGCCTCACCCCACGCCTGCACTTTGCCACGGCAGGCAGCCCAGATGCAGGAAAGGCTCTGTGGAGTCAGAAGTGCCGAGACAGGCAGATGGCACCAGAGGGTTTGGGGGCCAGGGCGCAACTGCGCTAGCCCCTCCTCCCGGGAGTCGGGGAGGCCCGGCCTTCCTAGTGCCCAGGCCACGGCTCCGGGGAGAAACCCGCCATGGAGGGCACGCGGGAGGCCCTCTGCCTGAGGTGGCAGGTGTCACGCCAGGGCCACTGCAAGCCTGGCTTGGCTTGCCTGCTTTCTCCAAAGGAGGCTGGCCGACCAGCCGAACCTGGCACCAGGGCCAGGCCCCTTCCAAGGGGACGAGTTCCAGAGGCTAGAAACCTGGGGGCGGCTGCCAAGTCTCCTGGGGCGTGTGCTGGGCCCCCGTCAGAGGAGGAAGCAGCCTGGTAAACGGTGTGCCAGCCTGAGATCTGGAGGCCTCCCACACCCGGGTCCCTGTCCTGCCCAGGCCCCCCGAGGGAGGACGATGGTCGGGCAGTGGCGAGCGGGGTGGGGCTGGCACCGAGCCTGCCCTTGGATGCCCTGGGGAAGGGCGCCGGGGGATGGTCTGCCCCTGGCCAGGGCTGAGGGACCGACCCAGCTCGGGGCTGTCGGGGGCAGAGAGAGAACCCCCCTCCGCCCTTTCCCTTCAGGTTCTTAGGGCTGGCCAAATCCTTCCCAAGACAGCTTGTCTGGAGAAAATCAGACCCAGCTGAAGAACATGTGTCCATGGGGGAAACCCGGGAAACTGAGTCTCCCCACACAATAGCAGAGATTCTCATCTTGCATCCTCTCCTGAGCTAATGACAAAGGTGGATGTCCTGGGTGGGCCTGTGGAATGGGAGAGGGGAGGAAGTCTATTGTCATGCAGAGGGACATGGAAAGACTTGTCTGAAGCTTATCCCCTGCACTGGGGTCAGGTAGGGAAGGGACGGCACAGAGGTGAGCAGGAACCAACCGGCCTCTCTGTGGTGGGGCTGGCCCCGAGGCAGGCGTGGGGGTGATGGTTGGAAGTGGGATGGCGCGTGAGTTAGCACCAGCCAGCGGTGAAGGCAGAGACTCAGAGGTCAGGGATCTCTCTCTCTGTCTCTGTCTCTCTCTCTCTCCCTCAGGGAGCTGAGGAGAGTAAGGTGGCGCCCCCTGCCCACCTCGCCTACCTCTCCATGGGCCCTTCTTTCTCTGGCCGCTCCGGGAGCCCTGCGGGCTTGGGTTCAAGCCCCCACACACCGCACAGGCCAAGGGCGCATGCGCGACCGCCGGGGCCTAGGGCTGGCCTGGGGGGGGTGGGGGGGTCCTCAGTGAAGGCCCCGCCCTCCCTCCAGGCTCTGACCCAGCTGCAGCTCTTCCATCGCCGCCCTTCTGGACTCGGCTTCAGCTGTCTCCCTCCCCTCCCCCACTCCCACTCAGCTTGCAGGCTGCTTCCCTGCCTTGAAAGCATTGCTCTGGCCCTGAGGGCCACAGACCTACTGGGCTTCAAGCTCAAGACTCTGCCTGGGCCTGCTGCTTCGGCCAGGGGCTCATTTTTTCCTGGAAAGACAAAGCCATGGCCTCACCCCACGCCTGCACTTTGCCACGGCAGGCAGCCCAGATGTAGGAAAGGCTGTGTGGAGTCAGAAGTGCCGAGACAGGCAGATGGCACCAGAGGGTTTGGGGGCCAGGGCGCAACTGGGCTAGCCCCTCCTCCCGGGAGTCGGGGAGGCCCGGCCTTCCTAGTGCCCAGGCCACGGCTCCGGGGAGAAACCCGCCATGGAGGGCACGCGGGAGGCCCTCTGCCTGAGGTGGCAGGTGTCACGCCAGGGCCACTGCAAGCCTGGCTCGGCTTGCCTGCTTTCTCCAAAGGAGGCTGGCCGACCAGCCGAACCTGGCACCTGGGCCAGGCCCCTTCCAAGGGGACGAGTTCCAGAGGCTAGAGCCCTGGGGGCGGCTGCCAAGTCTCCTGGGGCGTGTGCTGGGCCCCCGTCAGAGGAGGAAGCAGCCTGGTAAACGGTGTGCCAGGCCTGAGATCTGGAGGCCTCCCACAGCCGGGTCCCTGTCCTGCCCAGGCCCCCCGAGGGAGGACGATGGTCGGGCAGTGGCGATGGTCGGGCAGTGGCGAGCGGGGTGGGGCTGGCGCCGAGCCTGCCCTTGGATGCCCCGGGGAAGGGCGCCGGGGGATGGGCTGCCCCTGGCCAGGTCTGAGGGACCGACCCAGCTCGGGGCTGTCGGGGGCAGAGAGAGAACCCCCCTCCGCCCTTTCCCTTCAGGTTCTTAGGGCTGGCCAAATCCTTCCCAAGACAGCTTGTCTGGAGAAAATCAGACCCAGCTGAAGAACATGTGTCCATGGGGGAAACCCGGGAAACTGAGTCTCCCCACACAATAGCAGAGATTCTCATCTTGCATCCTCTCCTGAGCTAATGACAAAGGTGGATGTCCCGGGTGGGTGGGCCTGTGGAATGGGAGAGGGGAGGAAGTCTATTGTCATGCAGAGGGACATGGAAAGACTTGTCTGAAGCTTATCCCCTGCACTGGGGTCAGGTCGGGAAGGGACGGCACAGAGGTGAGCAGGAACCAACCGGCCTCTCTGTGGTGGGGCTGGCCCCGGGGCAGGCGTGGGGGTGATGGCTGGAAGTGGGATGGCGCGTGAGTTGGCACCAGCCAGCGGTGGAGGCAGAGACTCAGAGGTCAGGGATCTCTCTCTCTGTCTCTGTCTCTGTCTCTCTCCCTCCGGGAGCTGAAGAGAGTAAGGTGGCGCCCCCTGCCCACCTCGCCTACCTCTCCATGGGCCCTTCTTTCTCTGGCCGCTCCGGGAGCCCTGCGGGCTTGGGTTCAAGCCCCCACACACCGCACAGGCCAAGGGCGCATGCGCGACCGCCGGGGCCTAGGGCTGGCCTGGGGGGGGTGGGGGGGTCCTCAGTGAAGGCCCCGCCCTCCCTCCAGGCTCTGACCCAGCTGCAGCTCTTCCATCGCCGCCCTTCTGGACTCGGCTTCAGCTGTCTCCCTCCCCTCCCCCACTCCCACTCAGCTTGCAGGCCGCTTCCCTGCCTTGAAAGCATTGCTCTGGCCCTGAGGGCCACAGACCTACTGGGCTTCAAGCTCAAGACTCTGCCTGGGCCTGCTGCTTCGGCCAGGGGCTCATTTTTTCCTGGAAAGACAAAGCCATGGCCTCACCCCACGCCTGCACTTTGCCACGGCAGGCAGCCCAGATGTAGGAAAGGCTGTGTGGAGTCAGAAGTGCCGAGACAGGCAGATGGCACCAGAGGGTTTGGGGGCCAGGGCGCAACTGGGCTAGCCCCTCCTCCCGGGAGTCGGGGAGGCCCGGCCTTCCTAGTGCCCAGGCCACGGCTCCGGGGAGAAACCCGCCATGGAGGGCACGCGGGAGGCCCTCTGCCTGAGGTGGCAGGTGTCACGCCAGGGCCACTGCAAGCCTGGCTCGGCTTGCCTGCTTTCTCCAAAGGAGGCTGGCCGACCAGCCGAACCTGGCACCTGGGCCAGGCCCCTTCCAAGGGGACGAGTTCCAGAGGCTAGAGCCCTGGGGGCGGCTGCCAAGTCTCCTGGGGCGTGTGCTGGGCCCCCGTCAGAGGAGGAAGCAGCCTGGTAAACGGTGTGCCAGGCCTGAGATCTGGAGGCCTCCCACAGCCGGGTCCCTGTCCTGCCCAGGCCCCCCGAGGGAGGACGATGGTCGGGCAGTGGCGATGGTCGGGCAGTGGCGAGCGGGGTGGGGCTGGCGCCGAGCCTGCCCTTGGATGCCCCGGGGAAGGGCGCCGGGGGATGGGCTGCCCCTGGCCAGGTCTGAGGGACCGACCCAGCTCGGGGCTGTCGGGGGCAGAGAGAGAACCCCCCTCCGCCCTTTCCCTTCAGGTTCTTAGGGCTGGCCAAATCCTTCCCAAGACAGCTTGTCTGGAGAAAATCAGACCCAGCTGAAGAACATGTGTCCATGGGGGAAACCCGGGAAACTGAGTCTCCCCACACAATAGCAGAGATTCTCATCTTGCATCCTCTCCTGAGCTAATGACAAAGGTGGATGTCCCGGGTGGGTGGGCCTGTGGAATGGGAGAGGGGAGGAAGTCTATTGTCATGCAGAGGGACATGGAAAGACTTGTCTGAAGCTTATCCCCTGCACTGGGGTCAGGTCGGGAAGGGACGGCACAGAGGTGAGCAGGAACCAACCGGCCTCTCTGTGGTGGGGCTGGCCCCGGGGCAGGCGTGGGGGTGATGGCTGGAAGTGGGATGGCGCGTGAGTTGGCACCAGCCAGCGGTGGAGGCAGAGACTCAGAGGTCAGGGATCTCTCTCTCTGTCTCTGTCTCTGTCTCTCTCCCTCCGGGAGCTGAAGAGAGTAAGGTGGCGCCCCCTGCCCACCTCGCCTACCTCTCCATGGGCCCTTCTTTCTCTGGCCGCTCCGGGAGCCCTGCGGGCTTGGGTTCAAGCCCCCACACACCGCACAGGCCAAGGGCGCATGCGCGACCGCCGGGGCCTAGGGCTGGCCTCGGGGGGGGGGGGGGTGGGGGGGTCCTCAGTGAAGGCCCCGCCCTCCCTCCAGGCTCTGACCCAGCTGCAGCTCTTCCATCGCCGCCCTTCTGGACTCGGCTTCAGCTGTCTCCCTCCCCTTCCCCACTCCCACTCAGCTTGCAGGCCGCTTCCCTGCCTTGAAAGCATGGCTCTGGCCCTGAGGGCCACAGACCTACTGGGCTTCAAGCTCAAGGCTCTGCCTGGGCCTGCTGCTTCGGCCAGGGGCTCATTTTTTCCTGGAAAGACAAAGCCATGGCCTCACCCCACGCCTGCACTTTGCCACGGCAGGCAGCCCAGATGTAGGAAAGGCTGTGTGGAGTCAGAAGTGCCAAGACAGGCAGATGGCACCAGAGGGTTTGGGGGCCAGGGCGCAACTGGGCTAGCCCCTCCTCCCGGGAGTCAGGGAGGCCCGGCCTTCCTAGTGCCCAGGCCACGGCTCCGGGGAGAAACCCGCCATGGAGGGCACGCGGGAGGCCCTCTGCCTGAGGTGGCAGGTGTCACGCCAGGGCCACTGCAAGCCTGGCTCGGCTTGCCTGCTTTCTCCAAAGGAGGCTGGCCGACCAGCCGAACCTGGCACCTGGGCCAGGCCCCTTCCAAGGGGACGAGTTCCAGAGGCTAGAGCCCTGGGGGCGGCTGCCAAGTCTCCTGGGGCGTGTGCTGGGCCCCCGTCAGAGGAGGAAGCAGCCTGGTAAACGGTGTGCCAGGCCTGAGATCTGGAGGCCTCCCACACCCGGGTCCCTGTCCTGCCCAGGCCCCCCGAGGGAGGACGATGGTCGGGCAGTGGCGAGCGGGGTGGGGCTGGCGCCGAGCCTGCCCTTGGATGCCCCGGGGAAGGGCGCCGGGGGATGGGCTGCCCCTGGCCAGGTCTGAGGGACCGACCCAGCTCGGGGCTGTCGGGGGCAGAGAGAGAACCCCCCTCCGCCCTTTCCCTTCAGGTTCTTAGGGCTGGCCAAATCCTTCCCAAGACAGCTTGTCTGGAGAAAATCAGACCCAGCTGAAGAACATGTGTCCATGGGGGAAACCCGGGAAACTGAGTCTCCCCACACAATAGCAGAGATTCTCATCTTGCATCCTCTCCTGAGCTAATGACAAAGGTGGATGTCCCGGGTGGGTGGGCCTGTGGAATGGGAGAGGGGAGGAAGTCTATTGTCATGCAGAGGGACATGGAAAGACTTGTCTGAAGCTTATCCCCTGCACTGGGGTCAGGTCGGGAAGGGACGGCACAGAGGTGAGCAGGAACCAACCGGCCTCTCTGTGGTGGGGCTGGCCCCGGGGCAGGCATGGGGGTGATGGCTGGAAGTGGGATGGCGCGTGATTTGGCACCAGCCAGCGGTGGAGGCAGAGACTTAGAGGTCAGGGATCTCTCTCTCTGTCTCTGTCTCTGTCTCTCTCCCTCAGGGAGCTGAAGAGAGTAAGGTGGCGCCCCCTGCCCACCTCGCCTACCTCTCCATGGGCCCTTCTTTCTCTGGCCGCTCCGGGAGCCCTGCGGGCTTGGGTTCAAGCCCCCACACACTGCACAGGCCAAGGGCGCATGCGCGACCGCCGGGGCCTAGGGCTGGCCTGGGGGGGGTGGGGGGGTCCTCAGTGAAGGCCCCGCCCTCCCTCCAGGCTCTGACCCAGCTGCAGCTCTTCCATCGCCGCCCTTCTGGACTCGGCTTCAGCTGTCTCCCTCCCCTCCCCCACTCCCACTCAGCTTGCAGGCCGCTTCCCTGCCTTGAAAGCATTGCTCTGGCCCTGAGGGCCACAGACCTACTGGGCTTCAAGCTCAAGACTCTGCCTGGGCCTGCTGCTTCGGCCAGGGGCTCATTTTTTCCTGGAAAGACAAAGCCATGGCCTCACCCCACGCCTGCACTTTGCCACGGCAGGCAGCCCAGATGTAGGAAAGGCTGTGTGGAGTCAGAAGTGCCGAGACAGGCAGATGGCACCAGAGGGTTTGGGGGCCAGGGCGCAACTGGGCTAGCCCCTCCTCCCGGGAGTCGGGGAGGCCCGGCCTTCCTAGTGCCCAGGCCACGGCTCCGGGGAGAAACCCGCCATGGAGGGCACGCGGGAGGCCCTCTGCCTGAGGTGGCAGGTGTCACGCCAGGGCCACTGCAAGCCTGGCTCGGCTTGCCTGCTTTCTCCAAAGGAGGCTGGCCGACCAGCCGAACCTGGCACCTGGGCCAGGCCCCTTCCAAGGGGACGAGTTCCAGAGGCTAGAGCCCTGGGGGCGGCTGCCAAGTCTCCTGGGGCGTGTGCTGGGCCCCCGTCAGAGGAGGAAGCAGCCTGGTAAACGGTGTGCCAGGCCTGAGATCTGGAGGCCTCCCACAGCCGGGTCCCTGTCCTGCCCAGGCCCCCCAAGGGAGGACGATGGTCGGGCAGTGGCGATGGTCGGGCAGTGGCGAGCGGGGTGGGGCTGGCGCCGAGCCTGCCCTTGGATGCCCCGGGGAAGGGCGCCGGGGGATGGGCTGCCCCTGGCCAGGTCTGAGGGACCGACCCAGCTCGGGGCTGTCGGGGGCAGAGAGAGAACCCCCCTCCGCCCTTTCCCTTCAGGTTCTTAGGGCTGGCCAAATCCTTCCCAAGACAGCTTGTCTGGAGAAAATCAGACCCAGCTGAAGAACATGTGTCCATGGGGGAAACCCGGGAAACTGAGTCTCCCCACACAATAGCAGAGATTCTCATCTTGCATCCTCTCCTGAGCTAATGACAAAGGTGGATGTCCCGGGTGGGTGGGCCTGTGGAATGGGAGAGGGGAGGAAGTCTATTGTCATGCAGAGGGACATGGAAAGACTTGTCTGAAGCTTATCCCCTGCACTGGGGTCAGGTCGGGAAGGGACGGCACAGAGGTGAGCAGGAACCAACCGGCCTCTCTGTGGTGGGGCTGGCCCCGGGGCAGGCGTGGGGGTGATGGCTGGAAGTGGGATGGCGCGTGAGTTGGCACCAGCCAGCGGTGAAGGCAGAGACTCAGAGGTCAGGGATCTCTCTCTCTGTCTCTGTCTCTGTCTCTCTCCCTCCGGGAGCTGAAGAGAGTAAGGTGGCGCCCCCTGCCCACCTCGCCTACCTCTCCATGGGCCCTTCTTTCTCTGGCCGCTCCGGGAGCCCTGCGGGCTTGGGTTCAAGCCCCCACACACCGCACAGGCCAAGGGCGCATGCGCGACCGCCGGGGCCTAGGGCTGGCCTCGGGGGGGGGGGGGGTGGGGGGGTCCTCAGTGAAGGCCCCGCCCTCCCTCCAGGCTCTGACCCAGCTGCAGCTCTTCCATCGCCGCCCTTCTGGACTCGGCTTCAGCTGTCTCCCTCCCCTTCCCCACTCCCACTCAGCTTGCAGGCCGCTTCCCTGCCTTGAAAGCATGGCTCTGGCCCTGAGGGCCACAGACCTACTGGGCTTCAAGCTCAAGGCTCTGCCTGGGCCTGCTGCTTCGGCCAGGGGCTCATTTTTTCCTGGAAAGACAAAGCCATGGCCTCACCCCACGCCTGCACTTTGCCACGGCAGGCAGCCCAGATGTAGGAAAGGCTCTGTGGAGTCAGAAGTGCCAAGACAGGCAGATGGCACCAGAGGGTTTGGGGGCCAGGGCGCAACTGGGCTAGCCCCTCCTCCCGGGAGTCGGGGAGGCCCGGCCTTCCTAGTGCCCAGGCCACGGCTCCGGGGAGAAACCCGCCATGGAGGGCACGCGGGAGGCCCTCTGCCTGAGGTGGCAGGTGTCACGCCAGGGCCACTGCAAGCCTGGCTCGGCTTGCCTGCTTTCTCCAAAGGAGGCTGGCCGACCAGCCGAACCTGGCACCTGGGCCAGGCCCCTTCCAAGGGGACGAGTTCCAGAGGCTAGAGCCCTGGGGGCGGCTGCCAAGTCTCCTGGGGCGTGTGCTGGGCCCCCGTCAGAGGAGGAAGCAGCCTGGTAAACGGTGTGCCAGGCCTGAGATCTGGAGGCCTCCCACACCCGGGTCCCTGTCCTGCCCAGGCCCACCGAGGGAGGACGATGGTCGGGCAGTGGCGAGCGGGGTGGGGCTGGCGCCGAGCCTGCCCTTGGATGCCCCGGGGAAGGGCGCCGGGGGATGGGCTGCCCCTGGCCAGGTCTGAGGGACCGACCCAGCTCGGGGCTGTCGGGGGCAGAGAGAGAACCCCCCTCCGCCCTTTCCCTTCAGGTTCTTAGGGCTGGCCAAATCCTTCCCAAGACAGCTTGTCTGGAGAAAATCAGACCCAGCTGAATAACATGTGTCCATGGGGGAAACCCGGGAAACTGAGTCTCCCCACACAATAGCAGAGATTCTCATCTTGCATCCTCTCCTGAGCTAATGACAAAGGTGGATGTCCCGGGTGGGTGGGCCTGTGGAATGGGAGAGGGGAGGAAGTCTATTGTCATGCAGAGGGACATGGAAAGACTTGTCTGAAGCTTATCCCCTGCACTGGGGTCAGGTCGGGAAGGGACGGCACAGAGGTGAGCAGGAACCAACCGGCCTCTCTGTGGTGGGGCTGGCCCCGGGGCAGGCATGGGGGTGATGGCTGGAAGTGGGATGGCGCGTGATTTGGCACCAGCCAGCGGTGGAGGCAGAGACTTAGAGGTCAGGGATCTCTCTCTCTGTCTCTGTCTCTGTCTCTCTCCCTCAGGGAGCTGAAGAGAGTAAGGTGGCGCCCCCTGCCCACCTCGCCTACCTCTCCATGGGCCCTTCTTTCTCTGGCCGCTCCGGGAGCCCTGCGGGCTTGGGTTCAAGCCCCCACACACCGCACAGGCCAAGGGCGCATGCGCGACCGCCTGGGCCTAGGGCTGGCCTGGGGGGGGTGGGGGGGTCCTCAGTGAAGGCCCCGCCCTCCCTCCAGGCTCTGACCCAGCTGCAGCTCTTCCATCGCCGCCCTTCTGGACTCGGCTTCAGCTGTCTCCCTCCCCTCCCCCACTCCCACTCAGCTTGCAGGCCGCTTCCCTGCCTTGAAAGCATTGCTCTGGCCCTGAGGGCCACAGACCTACTGGGCTTCAAGCTCAAGACTCTGCCTGGGCCTGCTGCTTCGGCCAGGGGCTCATTTTTTCCTGGAAAGACAAAGCCATGGCCTCACCCCACGCCTGCACTTTGCCACGGCAGGCAGCCCAGTTGTAGGAAAGGCTGTGTGGAGTCAGAAGTGCCGAGACAGGCAGATGGCACCAGAGGGTTTGGGGGCCAGGGCGCAACTGGGCTAGCCCCTCCTCCCGGGAGTCGGGGAGGCCCGGCCTTCCTAGTGCCCAGGCCACGGCTCCGGGGAGAAACCCGCCATGGAGGGCACGCGGGAGGCCCTCTGCCTGAGGTGGCAGGTGTCACGCCAGGGCCACTGCAAGCCTGGCTCGGCTTGCCTGCTTTCTCCAAAGGAGGCTGGCCGACCAGCCGAACCTGGCACCTGGGCCAGGCCCCTTCCAAGGGGACGAGTTCCAGAGGCTAGAGCCCTGGGGGCGGCTGCCAAGTCTCCTGGGGCGTGTGCTGGGCCCCCGTCAGAGGAGGAAGCAGCCTGGTAAACGGTGTGCCAGGCCTGAGATCTGGAGGCCTCCCACAGCCGGGTCCCTGTCCTGCCCAGGCCCCCCGAGGGAGGACGATGGTCGGGCAGTGGCGATGGTCGGGCAGTGGCGAGCGGGGTGGGGCTGGCGCCGAGCCTGCCCTTGGATGCCCCGGGGAAGGGCGCCGGGGGATGGGCTGCCCCTGGCCAGGTCTGAGGGACCGACCCAGCTCGGGGCTGTCGGGGGCAGAGAGAGAACCCCCCTCCGCCCTTTCCCTTCAGGTTCTTAGGGCTGGCCAAATCCTTCCCAAGACAGCTTGTCTGGAGAAAATCAGACCCAGCTGAAGAACATGTGTCCATGGGGGAAACCCGGGAAACTGAGTCTCCCCACACAATAGCAGAGATTCTCATCTTGCATCCTCTCCTGAGCTAATGACAAAGGTGGATGTCCCGGGTGGGTGGGCCTGTGGAATGGGAGAGGGGAGGAAGTCTATTGTCATGCAGAGGGACATGGAAAGACTTGTCTGAAGCTTATCCCCTGCACTGGGGTCAGGTCGGGAAGGGACGGCACAGAGGTGAGCAGGAACCAACCGGCCTCTCTGTGGTGGGGCTGGCCCCGGGGCAGGCGTGGGGGTGATGGCTGGAAGTGGGATGGCGCGTGAGTTGGCACCAGCCAGCGGTGAAGGCAGAGACTCAGAGGTCAGGGATCTCTCTCTCTGTCTCTGTCTCTGTCTCTCTCCCTCCGGGAGCTGAAGAGAGTAAGGTGGCGCCCCCTGCCCACCTCGCCTACCTCTCCATGGGCCCTTCTTTCTCTGGCCGCTCCGGGAGCCCTGCGGGCTTGGGTTCAAGCCCCCACACACCGCACAGGCCAAGGGCGCATGCGTGACCGCCTGGGCTTAGGGCTGACCTCGGGGTGGGGGGGGTCCTCAGTGAAGGCCCCGCCCTCCCTCCAGGCTCTGACCCAGCTGCAGCTCTTCCATCGCCGCCCTTCTGGACTCGGCTTCAGCTGTCTCCCTCCCCTTCCCCACTCCCACTCAGCTTGCAGGCCGCTTCCCTGCCTTGAAAGCATGGCTCTGGCCCTGAGGGCCACAGACCTACTGGGCTTCAAGCTGAAGGCTCTGCCTGGGCCTGCTGCTTCGGCCAGGGGCTCATTTTTTCCTGGAAAGACAAAGCCATGGCCTCACCCCACGCCTGCACTTTGCCACGGCAGGCAGCCCAGATGTAGGAAAGGCTCTGTGGAGTCAGAAGTGCCGAGACAGGCAGATGGCACCAGAGGGTTTGGGGGCCAGGGCGCAACTGGGCTAGCCCCTCCTCCCGGGAGTCGGGGAGGCCCGGCCTTCCTAGTGCCCAGGCCACGGCTCCGGGGAGAAACCCGCCATGGAGGGCACGCGGGAGGCCCTCTGCCTGAGGTGGCAGGTGTCACGCCAGGGCCACTGCAAGCCTGGCTCGGCTTGCCTGCTTTCTCCAAAGGAGGCTGGCCGACCAGCCGAACCTGGCACCTGGGCCAGGCCCCTTCCAAGGGGACGAGTTCCAGAGGCTAGAGCCCTGGGGGCGGCTGCCAAGTCTCCTGGGGCGTGTGCTGGGCCCCCGTCAGAGGAGGAAGCAGCCTGGTAAACGGTGTGCCAGGCCTGAGATCTGGAGGCCTCCCACAGCCGGGTCCCTGTCCTGCCCAGGCCCCCCGAGGGAGGACGATGGTCGGGCAGTGGCGATGGTCGGGCAGTGGCGAGCGGGGTGGGGCTGGCGCCGAGCCTGCCCTTGGATGCCCCGGGGAAGGGCGCCGGGGGATGGGCTGCCCCTGGCCAGGTCTGAGGGACCGACCCAGCTCGGGGCTGTCGGGGGCAGAGAGAGAACCCCCCTCCGCCCTTTCCCTTCAGGTTCTTAGGGCTGGCCAAATCCTTCCCAAGACAGCTTGTCTGGAGAAAATCAGACCCAGCTGAAGAACATGTGTCCATGGGGGAAACCCGGGAAACTGAGTCTCCCCACACAATAGCAGAGATTCTCATCTTGCATCCTCTCCTGAGCTAATGACAAAGGTGGATGTCCCGGGTGGGTGGGCCTGTGGAATGGGAGAGGGGAGGAAGTCTATTGTCATGCAGAGGGACATGGAAAGACTTGTCTGAAGCTTATCCCCTGCACTGGGGTCAGGTCGGGAAGGGACGGCACAGAGGTGAGCAGGAACCAACCGGCCTCTCTGTGGTGGGGCTGGCCCCGGGGCAGGCATGGGGGTGATGGCTGGAAGTGGGATGGCGCGTGATTTGGCACCAGCCAGCGGTGGAGGCAGAGACTTAGAGGTCAGGGATCTCTCTCTCTGTCTCTGTCTCTGTCTCTCTCCCTCAGGGAGCTGAAGAGAGTAAGGTGGCGCCCCCTGCCCACCTCGCCTACCTCTCCATGGGCCCTTCTTTCTCTGGCCGCTCCGGGAGCCCTGCGGGCTTGGGTTCAAGCCCCCACACACCGCACAGGCCAAGGGCGCATGCGCGACCGCCGGGGCCTAGGGCTGGCCTGGGGGGGGGTGGGGGGGTCCTCAGTGAAGGCCCCGCCCTCCCTCCAGGCTCTGACCCAGCTGCAGCTCTTCCATCGCCGCCCTTCTGGACTCGGCTTCAGCTGTCTCCCTCCCCTCCCCCACTCCCACTCAGCTTGCAGGCCGCTTCCCTGCCTTGAAAGCATTGCTCTGGCCCTGAGGGCCACAGACCTACTGGGCTTCAAGCTCAAGACTCTGCCTGGGCCTGCTGCTTCGGCCAGGGGCTCATTTTTTCCTGGAAAGACAAAGCCATGGCCTCACCCCACGCCTGCACTTTGCCACGGCAGGCAGCCCAGATGTAGGAAAGGCTGTGTGGAGTCAGAAGTGCCGAGACAGGCAGATGGCACCAGAGGGTTTGGGGGCCAGGGCGCAACTGGGCTAGCCCCTCCTCCCGGGAGTCGGGGAGGCCCGGCCTTCCTAGTGCCCAGGCCACGGCTCCGGGGAGAAACCCGCCATGAAGGGCACGCGGGAGGCCCTCTGCCTGAGGTGGCAGGTGTCACGCCAGGGCCACTGCAAGCCTGGCTCGGCTTGCCTGCTTTCTCCAAAGGAGGCTGGCCGACCAGCCGAACCTGGCACCTGGGCCAGGCCCCTTCCAAGGGGACGAGTTCCAGAGGCTAGAGCCCTGGGGGCGGCTGCCAAGTCTCCTGGGGCGTGTGCTGGGCCCCCGTCAGAGGAGGAAGCAGCCTGGTAAACGGTGTGCCAGGCCTGAGATCTGGAGGCCTCCCACAGCCGGGTCCCTGTCCTGCCCAGGCCCCCCGAGGGAGGACGATGGTCGGGCAGTGGCGATGGTCGGGCAGTGGCGAGCGGGGTGGGGCTGGCGCCGAGCCTGCCCTTGGATGCCCCGGGGAAGGGCGCCGGGGGATGGGCTGCCCCTGGCCAGGTCTGAGGGACCGACCCAGCTCGGGGCTGTCGGGGGCAGAGAGAGAACCCCCCTCCGCCCTTTCCCTTCAGGTTCTTAGGGCTGGCCAAATCCTTCCCAAGACAGCTTGTCTGGAGAAAATCAGACCCAGCTGAAGAACATGTGTCCATGGGGGAAACCCGGGAAACTGAGTCTCCCCACACAATAGCAGAGATTCTCATCTTGCATCCTCTCCTGAGCTAATGACAAAGGTGGATGTCCCGGGTGGGTGGGCCTGTGGAATGGGAGAGGGGAGGAAGTCTATTGTCATGCAGAGGGACATGGAAAGACTTGTCTGAAGCTTATCCCCTGCACTGGGGTCAGGTCGGGAAGGGACGGCACAGAGGTGAGCAGGAACCAACCGGCCTCTCTGTGGTGGGGCTGGCCCCGGGGCAGGCGTGGGGGTGATGGCTGGAAGTGGGATGGCGCGTGAGTTGGCACCAGCCAGCGGTGAAGGCAGAGACTCAGAGGTCAGGGATCTCTCTCTCTGTCTCTGTCTCTGTCTCTCTCCCTCCGGGAGCTGAAGAGAGTAAGGTGGCGCCCCCTGCCCACCTCGCCTACCTCTCCATGGGCCCTTCTTTCTCTGGCCGCTCCGGGAGCCCTGCGGGCTTGGGTTCAAGCCCCCACACACCGCACAGGCCAAGGGCGCATGCGCGACCGCCGGGGCCTAGGGCTGGCCTCGGGGGGGGGGGTGGGGGGGTCCTCAGTGAAGGCCCCGCCCTCCCTCCAGGCTCTGACCCAGCTGCAGCTCTTCCATCGCCGCCCTTCTGGACTCGGCTTCAGCTGTCTCCCTCCCCTTCCCCACTCCCACTCAGCTTGCAGGCCGCTTCCCTGCCTTGAAAGCATGGCTCTGGCCCTGAGGGCCACAGACCTACTGGGCTTCAAGCTCAAGGCTCTGCCTGGGCCTGCTGCTTCGGCCAGGGGCTCATTTTTTCCTGGAAAGACAAAGCCATGGCCTCACCCCACGCCTGCACTTTGCCACGGCAGGCAGCCCAGATGTAGGAAAGGCTCTGTGGAGTCAGAAGTGCCAAGACAGGCAGATGGCACCAGAGGGTTTGGGGGCCAGGGCGCAACTGGGCTAGCCCCTCCTCCCGGGAGTCGGGGAGGCCCGGCCTTCCTAGTGCCCAGGCCACGGCTCCGGGGAGAAACCCGCCATGGAGGGCACGCGGGAGGCCCTCTGCCTGAGGTGGCAGGTGTCACGCCAGGGCCACTGCAAGCCTGGCTCGGCTTGCCTGCTTTCTCCAAAGGAGGCTGGCCGACCAGCCGAACCTGGCACCTGGGCCAGGCCCCTTCCAAGGGGACGAGTTCCAGAGGCTAGAGCCCTGGGGGCGGCTGCCAAGTCTCCTGGGGCGTGTGCTGGGCCCCCGTCAGAGGAGGAAGCAGCCTGGTAAACGGTGTGCCAGGCCTGAGATCTGGAGGCCTCCCACACCCGGGTCCCTGTCCTGCCCAGGCCCCCCGAGGGAGGACGATGGTCGGGCAGTGGCGAGCGGGGTGGGGCTGGCGCCGAGCCTGCCCTTGGATGCCCCGGGGAAGGGCGCCGGGGGATGGGCTGCCCCTGGCCAGGTCTGAGGGACCGACCCAGCTCGGGGCTGTCGGGGGCAGAGAGAGAACCCCCCTCCGCCCTTTCCCTTCAGGTTCTTAGGGCTGGCCAAATCCTTCCCAAGACAGCTTGTCTGGAGAAAATCAGACCCAGCTGAAGAACATGTGTCCATGGGGGAAACCCGGGAAACTGAGTCTCCCCACACAATAGCAGAGATTCTCATCTTGCATCCTCTCCTGAGCTAATGACAAAGGTGGATGTCCCGGGTGGGTGGGCCTGTGGAATGGGAGAGGGGAGGAAGTCTATTGTCATGCAGAGGGACATGGAAAGACTTGTCTGAAGCTTATCCCCTGCACTGGGGTCAGGTCGGGAAGGGACGGCACAGAGGTGAGCAGGAACCAACCGGCCTCTCTGTGGTGGGGCTGGCCCCGGGGCAGGCGTGGGGGTGATGGCTGGAAGTGGGATGGCGCGTGAGTTGGCACCAGCCAGCGGTGAAGGCAGAGACTCAGAGGTCAGGGATCTCTCTCTCTGTCTCTGTCTCTGTCTCTCTCCCTCCGGGAGCTGAAGAGAGTAAGGTGGCGCCCCCTGCCCACCTCGCCTACCTCTCCATGGGCCCTTCTTTCTCTGGCCGCTCCGGGAGCCCTGCGGGCTTGGGTTCAAGCCCCCACACACCGCACAGGCCAAGGGCGCATGCGCGACCGCCGGGGCCTAGGGCTGGCCTCGGGGGGGGGGGGGGTGGGGGGGTCCTCAGTGAAGGCCCCGCCCTCCCTCCAGGCTCTGACCCAGCTGCAGCTCTTCCATCGCCGCCCTTCTGGACTCGGCTTCAGCTGTCTCCCTCCCCTTCCCCACTCCCACTCAGCTTGCAGGCCGCTTCCCTGCCTTGAAAGCATGGCTCTGGCCCTGAGGGCCACAGACCTACTGGGCTTCAAGCTCAAGGCTCTGCCTGGGCCTGCTGCTTCGGCCAGGGGCTCATTTTTTCCTGGAAAGACAAAGCCATGGCCTCACCCCACGCCTGCACTTTGCCACGGCAGGCAGCCCAGATGTAGGAAAGGCTCTGTGGAGTCAGAAGTGCCAAGACAGGCAGATGGCACCAGAGGGTTTGGGGGCCAGGGCGCAACTGGGCTAGCCCCTCCTCCCGGGAGTCGGGGAGGCCCGGCCTTCCTAGTGCCCAGGCCACGGCTCCGGGGAGAAACCCGCCATGGAGGGCACGCGGGAGGCCCTCTGCCTGAGGTGGCAGGTGTCACGCCAGGGCCACTGCAAGCCTGGCTCGGCTTGCCTGCTTTCTCCAAAGGAGGCTGGCCGACCAGCCGAACCTGGCACCTGGGCCAGGCCCCTTCCAAGGGGACGAGTTCCAGAGGCTAGAGCCCTGGGGGCGGCTGCCAAGTCTCCTGGGGCGTGTGCTGGGCCCCCGTCAGAGGAGGAAGCAGCCTGGTAAACGGTGTGCCAGGCCTGAGATCTGGAGGCCTCCCACACCCGGGTCCCTGTCCTGCCCAGGCCCACCGAGGGAGGACGATGGTCGGGCAGTGGCGAGCGGGGTGGGGCTGGCGCCGAGCCTGCCCTTGGATGCCCCGGGGAAGGGCGCCGGGGGATGGGCTGCCCCTGGCCAGGTCTGAGGGACCGACCCAGCTCGGGGCTGTCGGGGGCAGAGAGAGAACCCCCCTCCGCCCTTTCCCTTCAGGTTCTTAGGGCTGGCCAAATCCTTCCCAAGACAGCTTGTCTGGAGAAAATCAGACCCAGCTGAATAACATGTGTCCATGGGGGAAACCCGGGAAACTGAGTCTCCCCACACAATAGCAGAGATTCTCATCTTGCATCCTCTCCTGAGCTAATGACAAAGGTGGATGTCCCGGGTGGGTGGGCCTGTGGAATGGGAGAGGGGAGGAAGTCTATTGTCATGCAGAGGGACATGGAAAGACTTGTCTGAAGCTTATCCCCTGCACTGGGGTCAGGTCGGGAAGGGACGGCACAGAGGTGAGCAGGAACCAACCGGCCTCTCTGTGGTGGGGCTGGCCCCGGGGCAGGCATGGGGGTGATGGCTGGAAGTGGGATGGCGCGTGATTTGGCACCAGCCAGCGGTGGAGGCAGAGACTTAGAGGTCAGGGATCTCTCTCTCTGTCTCTGTCTCTGTCTCTCTCCCTCAGGGAGCTGAAGAGAGTAAGGTGGCGCCCCCTGCCCACCTCGCCTACCTCTCCATGGGCCCTTCTTTCTCTGGCCGCTCCGGGAGCCCTGCGGGCTTGGGTTCAAGCCCCCACACACCGCACAGGCCAAGGGCGCATGCGCGACCGCCTGGGCCTAGGGCTGGCCTGGGGGGGGTGGGGGGGTCCTCAGTGAAGGCCCCGCCCTCCCTCCAGGCTCTGACCCAGCTGCAGCTCTTCCATCGCCGCCCTTCTGGACTCGGCTTCAGCTGTCTCCCTCCCCTCCCCCACTCCCACTCAGCTTGCAGGCCGCTTCCCTGCCTTGAAAGCATTGCTCTGGCCCTGAGGGCCACAGACCTACTGGGCTTCAAGCTCAAGACTCTGCCTGGGCCTGCTGCTTCGGCCAGGGGCTCATTTTTTCCTGGAAAGACAAAGCCATGGCCTCACCCCACGCCTGCACTTTGCCACGGCAGGCAGCCCAGTTGTAGGAAAGGCTGTGTGGAGTCAGAAGTGCCGAGACAGGCAGATGGCACCAGAGGGTTTGGGGGCCAGGGCGCAACTGGGCTAGCCCCTCCTCCCGGGAGTCGGGGAGGCCCGGCCTTCCTAGTGCCCAGGCCACGGCTCCGGGGAGAAACCCGCCATGGAGGGCACGCGGGAGGCCCTCTGCCTGAGGTGGCAGGTGTCACGCCAGGGCCACTGCAAGCCTGGCTCGGCTTGCCTGCTTTCTCCAAAGGAGGCTGGCCGACCAGCCGAACCTGGCACCTGGGCCAGGCCCCTTCCAAGGGGACGAGTTCCAGAGGCTAGAGCCCTGGGGGCGGCTGCCAAGTCTCCTGGGGCGTGTGCTGGGCCCCCGTCAGAGGAGGAAGCAGCCTGGTAAACGGTGTGCCAGGCCTGAGATCTGGAGGCCTCCCACAGCCGGGTCCCTGTCCTGCCCAGGCCCCCCGAGGGAGGACGATGGTCGGGCAGTGGCGATGGTCGGGCAGTGGCGAGCGGGGTGGGGCTGGCGCCGAGCCTGCCCTTGGATGCCCCGGGGAAGGGCGCCGGGGGATGGGCTGCCCCTGGCCAGGTCTGAGGGACCGACCCAGCTCGGGGCTGTCGGGGGCAGAGAGAGAACCCCCCTCCGCCCTTTCCCTTCAGGTTCTTAGGGCTGGCCAAATCCTTCCCAAGACAGCTTGTCTGGAGAAAATCAGACCCAGCTGAAGAACATGTGTCCATGGGGGAAACCCGGGAAACTGAGTCTCCCCACACAATAGCAGAGATTCTCATCTTGCATCCTCTCCTGAGCTAATGACAAAGGTGGATGTCCCGGGTGGGTGGGCCTGTGGAATGGGAGAGGGGAGGAAGTCTATTGTCATGCAGAGGGACATGGAAAGACTTGTCTGAAGCTTATCCCCTGCACTGGGGTCAGGTCGGGAAGGGACGGCACAGAGGTGAGCAGGAACCAACCGGCCTCTCTGTGGTGGGGCTGGCCCCGGGGCAGGCGTGGGGGGTGATGGCTGGAAGTGGGATGGCGCGTGAGTTGGCACCAGCCAGCGGTGAAGGCAGAGACTCAGAGGTCAGGGATCTCTCTCTCTGTCTCTGTCTCTGTCTCTCTCCCTCCGGGAGCTGAAGAGAGTAAGGTGGCGCCCCCTGCCCACCTCGCCTACCTCTCCATGGGCCCTTCTTTCTCTGGCCGCTCCGGGAGCCCTGCGGGCTTGGGTTCAAGCCCCCACACACCGCACAGGCCAAGGGCGCATGCGTGACCGCCTGGGCTTAGGGCTGACCTCGGGGTGGGGGGGGTCCTCAGTGAAGGCCCCGCCCTCCCTCCAGGCTCTGACCCAGCTGCAGCTCTTCCATCGCCGCCCTTCTGGACTCGGCTTCAGCTGTCTCCCTCCCCTTCCCCACTCCCACTCAGCTTGCAGGCCGCTTCCCTGCCTTGAAAGCATGGCTCTGGCCCTGAGGGCCACAGACCTACTGGGCTTCAAGCTGAAGGCTCTGCCTGGGCCTGCTGCTTCGGCCAGGGGCTCATTTTTTCCTGGAAAGACAAAGCCATGGCCTCACCCCACGCCTGCACTTTGCCACGGCAGGCAGCCCAGATGTAGGAAAGGCTCTGTGGAGTCAGAAGTGCCGAGACAGGCAGATGGCACCAGAGGGTTTGGGGGCCAGGGCGCAACTGGGCTAGCCCCTCCTCCCGGGAGTCGGGGAGGCCCGGCCTTCCTAGTGCCCAGGCCACGGCTCCGGGGAGAAACCCGCCATGGAGGGCACGCGGGAGGCCCTCTGCCTGAGGTGGCAGGTGTCACGCCAGGGCCACTGCAAGCCTGGCTCGGCTTGCCTGCTTTCTCCAAAGGAGGCTGGCCGACCAGCCGAACCTGGCACCTGGGCCAGGCCCCTTCCAAGGGGACGAGTTCCAGAGGCTAGAGCCCTGGGGGCGGCTGCCAAGTCTCCTGGGGCGTGTGCTGGGCCCCCGTCAGAGGAGGAAGCAGCCTGGTAAACGGTGTGCCAGGCCTGAGATCTGGAGGCCTCCCACAGCCGGGTCCCTGTCCTGCCCAGGCCCCCCGAGGGAGGACGATGGTCGGGCAGTGGCGATGGTCGGGCAGTGGCGAGCGGGGTGGGGCTGGCGCCGAGCCTGCCCTTGGATGCCCCGGGGAAGGGCGCCGGGGGATGGGCTGCCCCTGGCCAGGTCTGAGGGACCGACCCAGCTCGGGGCTGTCGGGGGCAGAGAGAGAACCCCCCTCCGCCCTTTCCCTTCAGGTTCTTAGGGCTGGCCAAATCCTTCCCAAGACAGCTTGTCTGGAGAAAATCAGACCCAGCTGAAGAACATGTGTCCATGGGGGAAACCCGGGAAACTGAGTCTCCCCACACAATAGCAGAGATTCTCATCTTGCATCCTCTCCTGAGCTAATGACAAAGGTGGATGTCCCGGGTGGGTGGGCCTGTGGAATGGGAGAGGGGAGGAAGTCTATTGTCATGCAGAGGGACATGGAAAGACTTGTCTGAAGCTTATCCCCTGCACTGGGGTCAGGTCGGGAAGGGACGGCACAGAGGTGAGCAGGAACCAACCGGCCTCTCTGTGGTGGGGCTGGCCCCGGGGCAGGCGTGGGGGTGATGGCTGGAAGTGGGATGGCGCGTGAGTTGGCACCAGCCAGCGGTGAAGGCAGAGACTCAGAGGTCAGGGATCTCTCTCTCTGTCTCTGTCTCTGTCTCTCTCCCTCCGGGAGCTGAAGAGAGTAAGGTGGCGCCCCCTGCCCACCTCGCCTACCTCTCCATGGGCCCTTCTTTCTCTGGCCGCTCCGGGAGCCCTGCGGGCTTGGGTTCAAGCCCCCACACACCGCACAGGCCAAGGGCGCATGCGCGACCGCCGGGGCCTAGGGCTGGCCTCGGGGGGGGGGGGGGGGGTGGGGGGGTCCTCAGTGAAGGCCCCGCCCTCCCTCCAGGCTCTGACCCAGCTGCAGCTCTTCCATCGCCGCCCTTCTGGACTCGGCTTCAGCTGTCTCCCTCCCCTTCCCCACTCCCACTCAGCTTGCAGGCCGCTTCCCTGCCTTGAAAGCATGGCTCTGGCCCTGAGGGCCACAGACCTACTGGGCTTCAAGCTCAAGGCTCTGCCTGGGCCTGCTGCTTCGGCCAGGGGCTCATTTTTTCCTGGAAAGACAAAGCCATGGCCTCACCCCACGCCTGCACTTTGCCACGGCAGGCAGCCCAGATGTAGGAAAGGCTCTGTGGAGTCAGAAGTGCCAAGACAGGCAGATGGCACCAGAGGGTTTGGGGGCCAGGGCGCAACTGGGCTAGCCCCTCCTCCCGGGAGTCGGGGAGGCCCGGCCTTCCTAGTGCCCAGGCCACGGCTCCGGGGAGAAACCCGCCATGGAGGGCACGCGGGAGGCCCTCTGCCTGAGGTGGCAGGTGTCACGCCAGGGCCACTGCAAGCCTGGCTCGGCTTGCCTGCTTTCTCCAAAGGAGGCTGGCCGACCAGCCGAACCTGGCACCTGGGCCAGGCCCCTTCCAAGGGGACGAGTTCCAGAGGCTAGAGCCCTGGGGGCGGCTGCCAAGTCTCCTGGGGGCGTGTGCTGGGCCCCCGTCAGAGGAGGAAGCAGCCTGGTAAACGGTGTGCCAGGCCTGAGATCTGGAGGCCTCCCACACCCGGGTCCCTGTCCTGCCCAGGCCCCCCGAGGGAGGACGATGGTCGGGCAGTGGCGAGCGGGGTGGGGCTGGCGCCGAGCCTGCCCTTGGATGCCCCGGGGAAGGGCGCCGGGGGATGGGCTGCCCCTGGCCAGGTCTGAGGGACCGACCCAGCTCGGGGCTGTCGGGGGCAGAGAGAGAACCCCCCTCCGCCCTTTCCCTTCAGGTTCTTAGGGCTGGCCAAATCCTTCCCAAGACAGCTTGTCTGGAGAAAATCAGACCCAGCTGAAGAACATGTGTCCATGGGGGAAACCCGGGAAACTGAGTCTCCCCACACAATAGCAGAGATTCTCATCTTGCATCCTCTCCTGAGCTAATGACAAAGGTGGATGTCCCGGGTGGGTGGGCCTGTGGAATGGGAGAGGGGAGGAAGTCTATTGTCATGCAGAGGGACATGGAAAGACTTGTCTGAAGCTTATCCCCTGCACTGGGGTCAGGTCGGGAAGGGACGGCACAGAGGTGAGCAGGAACCAACCGGCCTCTCTGTGGTGGGGCTGGCCCCGGGGCAGGCATGGGGGTGATGGCTGGAAGTGGGATGGCGCGTGATTTGGCACCAGCCAGCGGTGGAGGCAGAGACTTAGAGGTCAGGGATCTCTCTCTCTGTCTCTGTCTCTGTCTCTCTCCCTCAGGGAGCTGAAGAGAGTAAGGTGGCGCCCCCTGCCCACCTCGCCTACCTCTCCATGGGCCCTTCTTTCTCTGGCCGCTCCGGGAGCCCTGCGGGCTTGGGTTCAAGCCCCCACACACCGCACAGGCCAAGGGCGCATGCGCGACCGCCGGGGCCTAGGGCTGGCCTCGGGGGGGGGGGTGGGGGGGTCCTCAGTGAAGGCCCCGCCCTCCCTCCAGGCTCTGACCCAGCTGCAGCTCTTCCATCGCCGCCCTTCTGGACTCGGCTTCAGCTGTCTCCCTCCCCTCCCCCACTCCCACTCAGCTTGCAGGCCGCTTCCCTGCCTTGAAAGCATGGCTCTGGCCCTGAGGGCCACAGACCTACTGGGCTTCAAGCTCAAGGCTCTGCCTGGGCCTGCTGCTTCGGCCAGGGGCTCATTTTTTCCTGGAAAGACAAAGCCATGGCCTCACCCCACGCCTGCACTTTGCCACGGCAGGCAGCCCAGATGTAGGAAAGGCTGTGTGGAGTCAGAAGTGCCAAGACAGGCAGATGGCACCAGAGGGTTTGGGGGCCAGGGCGCAACTGGGCTAGCCCCTCCTCCCGGGAGTCGGGGAGGCCCGGCCTTCCTAGTGCCCAGGCCACGGCTCCGGGGAGAAACCCGCCATGGAGGGCACGCGGGAGGCCCTCTGCCTGAGGTGGCAGGTGTCACGCCAGGGCCACTGCAAGCCTGGCTCGGCTTGCCTGCTTTCTCCAAAGGAGGCTGGCCGACCAGCCGAACCTGGCACCTGGGCCAGGCCCCTTCCAAGGGGACGAGTTCCAGAGGCTAGAGCCCTGGGGGCGGCTGCCAAGTCTCCTGGGGCGTGTGCTGGGCCCCCGTCAGAGGAGGAAGCAGCCTGGTAAACGGTGTGCCAGGCCTGAGATCTGGAGGCCTCCCACACCCGGGTCCCTGTCCTGCCCAGGCCCCCCGAGGGAGGACGATGGTCGGGCAGTGGCGAGCGGGGTGGGGCTGGCGCCGAGCCTGCCCTTGGATGCCCCGGGGAAGGGCGCCGGGGGATGGGCTGCCCCTGGCCAGGTCTGAGGGACCGACCCAGCTCGGGGCTGTCGGGGGCAGAGAGAGAACCCCCCTCCGCCCTTT
>NW_026691883.1:0-36413 GCF_020826845.1 Diceros bicornis minor
TAAATCTATTGGGTCACTTTGGCACTGAGCCCCTAAGCTGGTCCACAGCCTGCTTCAGCAGACACCAAACTCTCTCTCAAGTGCCTGCATTCGTGTGCTGAGTAGGTATTGTATTTATTTAGATCGTATTCAACAAAAGATCTTCACGGATTCACTCAAGTACTTAAGCATCTACTATGTGCCCAAAGGTCTTGAAATGTTGGGGGTCTGCAAGGAAGACAGATATGCCTAAACAGATAAATTACACTACTGAAATCATTTGAATGAAAGAGATGTGAATAAACTGCCGTGGGACTCCAGGCAAAGAACCCCATGGGTTGACCTACAACTAAGAGATACAGCTCTGTCCTGGGGCTCTGAGGAGAAAAACAGCCACCATGGGGGGTGGACAGGCTCTGTACCATCTAAGGAAAGGAAAAGGAAGGGAGAGAAGATAAAGAGAAAACAAGAGAAACGGAAAGGTTTTCTTCTTCTGAGTGTTTCTGCCACCCACTTTTGGAGCACACTGCTTGCTGATGTCCTTTCCGGCCAGTCTTATCCTTCAGCCGGCTTCAGGAGACTTCACCAATTCGATTGTAAGGAGCTGGGCTCCTCCGTGCAGGCAATGCCAACTCCGGAGGGAGCCAGGAGGGGAGCCAAAGATTCACAGGACTCTGCAGCCCTTCTGCAGCTCACTGGTGTGGAGGGGCACCGAGGCTTCACCTTGGCCTCTGTCTCCAAGTTCACATAAAGGAGGGTCGGTTCCTTCCTCGCTAGATGAGCGTGGAGAGAAACCTCCTTCACAGAAGGGATTATGGAATAATTAAAGTCAGAGCCTTGAACAAGGCAAAGGGTTAGCACCATGAATCTGAAGTGACTGGACATGTGAATTAGTAACCAGTAGGACGAGGAGCTGAAGACAAAAAAAGGAAAAAGGCAAGAAACCAGTTCTCGATTTTCTAAGATGGAAATGCAAGTCTTTCTTCTTCCAAAAGAAAAAAGTCATTGAACCCTTTCCTTGAAAATAAAACTGAAAGGGGCCACATGTTGCAAAGAAGGGTTTTAACCGTGATGTCACTACACAGTCATGTGTAGCCATCAGTTGTTAAGTGCACTGCAAATAGTTCACACCTTAACAATTATGTTACAAAGTTCGCAGTTGAGAAATATAGACACACACACATATACATATATATACATGTAAGAAAAGAGTAGAGTGTGTGCCAATTGCTCACTGTACTATTGACAATATCACTCTTACAACTGAAAGCATGACTAGGAGAGAGAAGGTGGTGTGACCCTAGATTGCTAGAGTCACAGCAAGAAAAGTTAAGAAAGTGCCATCAGGTCATTTGGACAAAAGAATGCTATATGGCTGTTGGGTTTATAAGAGATCCATTGGAGAAAAACAAGTCACTACATTAAATTATTTTCTACTTACCTGCATCACCCCTCTCCAAGAACACATATTCTAAAATGAGACAAGTTATTACATTAAAAATGACCGGCTCTGGCATTTGGAAAACTACACCAAATAATGAAGTAAAAACTGGGTTACAAACATCCTGGTATCAACTCCAACTACCGTCTTTTACCAAACTAAAACTCTAATGATCACTAATTCACTTGCAATCTAGTGCTCCTCCCATATACAAAATCAACAACTTCCAATGTGTCATAACTTTTTTAAAATTTCCCTAACATTTTAGAGGATAATGTAAATATGTCTCCTGGAAAAGTTGAGAAAGATGGAGACACTAGGAAAGGAAAAGACGAAAATACTCCCCTAATCAATGATGTAAAACACAAGGCATGAACAACTGTTAAAAGAATTCTCTATGACATTGATCAAGTCTACTATCTCTACGCCTGGCTCTTTCCTATCAGTCATTTGATACATAAACAAATAGAATAGTGTATTTCATGGGATCAATTCTTTTAGTGGCGTGCTTTCCCTTTGACCACTACATATGCTTTTATGTGTTTGCTTTATTTTCAGGCGGCGTCACATCAGAACACCCTCATCTCGGCAGATCTTTGCCTTAAGGAACCCTACCTCGGCCCTTGATCAACTGTACTCTGTGTTATGGTCAACTCAGAGCCCTACATGGATCAGTGTTTCCTACCGCCTCTCTCCCGTGCGTGGCTCATGTCAGGGAGTATAGTCCACCGAGTGAACAGTAAGCAGTCTTCCCAAAGCATCAGATATGAAAAGGAGGAGACGCGGGGTTGGGTGTGGGACCCCATTCCGTGCCTCAGTGCAGACAAGCTAGAGGTCAATGCATCCCTCCAGAGACTGGGAGAAAAACAGGAGGTTATGAGCACGAGGTTCCCTCTGCAGGCCTTGAAGCAGGGACCTGGAATCAAACTGCTGACACCGTGGATCGTGGTTGGTTTGACAGGGAACTCACGAGGAAGATAAGGACGTGAAATAATGAAAATCATAAGAACAGCAGCGAACACTTCTACTGAGCCAAGGACTGCACCCTGAATGTAAACTCTGTGCTGGAACATATCTTAACTCACATGACCCTGAAGCATCCCGACGTAGTCAATGTTGTTCTTTGCACCATTTGCTAGATGAAGAGACTGGGTACAGTGGCTAGAAAACTCAGCCAGGTTACAAAGCGGATAAATGGCCGAGCCCAAGCTCAGTGCTCCCTCTGTGATGCTCTTGGACTACAACTCCAAGTGAAGTCTCTAACGACTATCTCCGCTCGCACTGCCAACACCATCGTCCTCCGTGGAGTGGATGGAGGCAGGCGTGGGCAGGGCAGGGAGCCGGGAGTGGCAGGCCGCCAGATCTAAGGTCTGGCACACAGGTTGCCAGGTGGCTCCCTCCTCTGAGGGGGCCCAGCACACGCCCCAGGGGACTTGGCGGCAGGCCCCAGGGCCCTTTCCCCCGGATCTTGTCCACTTGAAAGGGGCCTGGCCCAGGTGGCCGGTTGGGCTGGTTGGCCAGCCTCCTTTGGACAAAGCAGGCGAGCCCAGCCAGCCTTCCAGTCGCCCCCGGCGTGGCACCAGCGCCCTCAGGCCGAGGGCCTCACGCGTGCCCTCCAACGCGGATTTCTCCTCAGAGCCGTGGCCTGGGCACTAGAAGGCCAGGCCCTCCCGACTCCAGAGATGATGCTGGGACCGGTCGCCGGAAGGGCCTGCCCGTGTGGCAGCGGCTCCCCAAGCCGGCGGCCTGCTGGGGCCTCACTCACTGCTTGGCCATAAGCCTGTCTCGGCCCTTCGGATTCCACAGAGCCTTTCCTCCACCTGGCTGGAGTCGACAAGTGCGGGCGTGGGGTGAGGCCGTGGTTTTGCCTTTCCAGGAAGAAATGAGGCCCGGGCAAAAGCAGCTGGCCGAGGCAGAGCCTTGACCTGGCACCCCAGTCGGCCTTTGGCCACCAGGTCCAGACCACCGCTTCCAAAGAAGGGAAGCGGCCGGCCAGCTGATTGCAAGTGGGGGATGGGAGGGAGACAACAGCTGAAGCCAAGTCCAGCAGGGCGTTGGCGTTCCTTCTTCAGCTGGGACTGGCCTGGCCTGGCGGGCGGGCGGGGCCTTCACTGAGGACCCCCGAGGCCCGCCCTAGGCCCCGGCGGTGGCGGGTGGCGCATGCGCCCTTGGCCTCAGGGGGTTGAACCCAAGCCCACAGGGCACTCAAAGCAGCCGGAGAAAGAAGGGGCCAGGGGAGAGGAAGGCAGGTAGGCGAGGCGGGCAGGGCTCGCCCACCTCTTCTCCTCAGGTCCCCGAGAGAGAAAGAGAGAGAGAGAGAGAGAGAGAGGAGTGAGAGACAGACAGACAGACAGGCAGGGAAAGAGTGAGAGATCCCTGACCTCTGAGTATCTGCATCCACCACTGCTGCCAACTCACAGGCCATCCCACTTCCCCCCCTCCATCCCCATCCCCAGGCGCGGCCCCCCCCCGGGGCCAGCCACACCACGGAGAGGCCCCTTCATGGTCACCTCCGTGCTGTCCCTTCCGGGCCTGACCCCACTGCAGGGGAACCGGTTCAGACAATCCAATCGTCTACATGTCCCTCTCCATGACAATTGTCTTCTCCAGTCTCACATGCCCAAACCGCACCCCCAACATCCTCCTTTGTCTGCAGCTGGAGATAGGAGGAGAATCTCTGCCATTGTGTTGAGAGACTCAGTTTCGCGGGTTTCTCCCCCGTACACGTGTTCTGAAGCTGGGTATTATTTTCTCCAGCGAACCTGTCTTGTGAAGGATTTGGCCAGCCATAAGAAGCTTCAGGGAAGAGGCGGAGGGGCTTCTCTCTCCGCCCCCGACAGCCCTGAGCTGGGGTCAGTGCCTCAGACCTGGCCAGGGGCAGCCCATCCCCCGGCGCCCTCTCCCGGGGCATCCCAGGAAAGCTTCACAGCCAGCCCCACCCCACTCGCCACTGCCAGGACCATCGGCCTCCCTCGGGAGGACGGGGCAGGACAGGGAACCGGGTGTGGGAGGCCGCCAGATCTCAGCTCTGGCACACAGGCTGCCAGGCTGCCTGGTCCTCTGAGGGGGCCCAGCACACGCCCCAGGAAACTTGGCGGCAGGCCCCGGGGCTCTCTCCTCTGGAACTCGTCCACTTGAAAGGGGCCTGGCCCAGGTGGCTGGTTCGAACCGGTTGGAAAGAAATCTTTTCTTCTCTGAGAGACTGTTGCTTGTCATCTCCTGGACATGAGATGACAGACAATTGTTCCCATTTCCTTTCTACTTGAAACCTGATGGATACATTGCCCACTGCCTTTAGAGACTGCAGGTCTTTCTGAAACTCTTTCAGTGCGCTGCTCACTTCAGCATCATTTCATTGTTCCATCCGAAATTCCTTTCAGTTGGATCTATTTTCCTTTCTAATCCTTTTGTATACCTAGATTTTAAAAGCTGCTCAAATCTGTAGTGGAGAAAAGTTGGGTTACAACTCTTTCAGACAGCATGTAAACCCACATTTTAGGGTTTCTACACAAAACGTCTCTGCCATGTTTCTAGCAGCTCTCCTTCCATATATTTTCCTCCAGGACTTCCTGTGACAAAATTGCCTTTCTAAAAGCCAGTCCTCCGTTCACTCTCTTGGCCAGTCACGTTTCCATAGAAAGAAAAAGGACTGGATTTTCCAAAGATGCAACAAGAATGATCAAGTCCCGATTCACACCTAGATATCCTGCTCCTGTTCTCCATGAATTGCAAAATTGAAGTTAATTATCTCGTTCATTTTGTCTAAATCTATTGGGTCACTTTGGCACTGAGCCCCTAAGCTGGTCCACAGCCTGCTTCAGCAGACACCAAACTCTCTCTCAAGTGCCTGCATTCGTGTGCTGAGTAGGTATTGTATTTATTTAGATCGTATTCAACAAAAGATCTTCACGGATTCACTCAAGTACTTAAGCATCTACTATGTGCCCAAAGGTCTTGAAATGTTGGGGTCTGCAAGGAAGACAGATATGCCTAAACAGATAAATTACACTACTGAAATCATTTGAATGAAAGAGATGTGAATAAACTGCCGTGGGACTCCAGGCAAAGAACCCCCATGGGTTGACCTACAACTAAGAGATACAGCTCTGTCCTGGGGCTCTGAGGAGAAAAACAGCCACCATGGGGGGTGGACAGGCTCTGTACCATCTAAGGAAAGGAAAAGGAAGGGAGAGAAGATAAAGAGAAAACAAGAGAAACGGAAAGGTTTTCTTCTTCTGAGTGTTTCTGCCACCCACTTTGGAGCACACTGCTTGCTGATGTCCTTTCCGGCCAGTCTTATCCTTCAGCCGGCTTCAGGAGACTTCACCAATTCGATTGTAAGGAGCTGGGCTCCTCCGTGCAGGCAATGCCAACTCCGGAGGGAGCCAGGAGGGAGCCAAAGATTCACAGGACTCTGCAGCCCTTCTGCAGCTCACTGGTGTGGAGGGGCACCGAGGCTTCACCTTGGCCTCTGTCTCCAAGTTCACATAAAGGAGGGTCGGTTCCTTCCTCGCTAGATGAGCGTGGAGAGAAACCTCCTTCACAGAAGGGATTATGGAATAATTAAAGTCAGAGCCTTGAACAAGGCAAAGGGTTAGCACCATGAATCTGAAGTGACTGGACATGTGAATTAGTAACCAGTAGGACGAGGAGCTGAAGACAAAAAAAGGAAAAAGGCAAGAAACCAGTTCTCGATTTTCTAAGATGGAAATGCAAGTCTTTCTTCTTCCAAAAGAAAAAAGTCATTGAACCCTTTCCTTGAAAATAAAACTGAAAGGGGCCACATGTTGCAAAGAAGGGTTTTAACCGTGATGTCACTACACAGTCATGTGTAGCCATCAGTTGTTAAGTGCACTGCAAATAGTTCACACCTTAACAATTATGTTACCAAAGTTCGCAGTTGAGAAATATAGACACACACACATATACATATATATACATGTAAGAAAAGAGTAGAGTGTGTGCCAATTGCTCACTGTACTATTGACAATATCACTCTTACAACTGAAAGCATGACTAGGAGAGAGAAGGTGGTGTGACCCCTAGATTGCTAGAGTCACAGCAAGAAAAGTTAAGAAAGTGCCATCAGGTCATTTGGACAAAAGAATGCTATATGGCTGTTGGGTTTATAAGAGATCCATTGGAGAAAAACAAGTCACTACATTAAATTATTTTCTACTTACCTGCATCACCCTCTCCAAGAACACATATTCTAAAATGAGACAAGTTATTACATTAAAAATGACCGGCTCTGGCATTTGGAAAACTACACCAAATAATGAAGTAAAAACTGGGTTACAAACATCCTGGTATCAACTCCAACTACCGTCTTTTACCAAACTAAAACTCTAATGATCACTAATTCACTTGCAATCTAGTGCTCCTCCCATATACAAAATCAACAACTTCCAATGTGTCATAACTTTTTTAAAATTTCCCTAACATTTTAGAGGATAATGTAAATATGTCTCCTGGAAAAGTTGAGAAAGATGGAGACACTAGGAAAGGAAAAGACGAAAATACTCCCCTAATCAATGATGTAAAACACAAGGCATGAACAACTGTTAAAAGAATTCTCTATGACATTGATCAAGTCTACTATCTCTACGCCTGGCTCTTTCCTATCAGTCATTTGATACATAAACAAATAGAATAGTGTATTTCATGGGATCAATTCTTTTAGTGGCGTGCTTTCCCTTTGACCACTACATATGCTTTTATGTGTTTGCTTTATTTTCAGGCGGCGTCACATCAGAACACCCTCATCTCGGCAGATCTTTGCCTTAAGGAACCCTACCTCGGCCCTTGATCAACTGTACTCTGTGTTATGGTCAACTCAGAGCCCTACATGGATCAGTGTTTCCTACCGCCTCTCTCCCGTGCGTGGCTCATGTCAGGGAGTATAGTCCACCGAGTGAACAGTAAGCAGTCTTCCCAAAGCATCAGATATGAAAAGGAGGAGACGCGGGGTTGGGTGTGGGACCCCATTCCGTGCCTCAGTGCAGACAAGCTAGAGGTCAATGCATCCCTCCAGAGACTGGGAGAAAAACAGGAGGTTATGAGCACGAGGTTCCCTCTGCAGGCCTTGAAGCAGGGACCTGGAATCAAACTGCTGACACCGTGGATCGTGGTTGGTTTGACAGGGAACTCACGAGGAAGATAAGGACGTGAAATAATGAAAATCATAAGAACAGCAGCGAACACTTCTACTGAGCCAAGGACTGCACCCTGAATGTAAACTCTGTGCTGGAACATATCTTAACTCACATGACCCTGAAAGCATCCCGACGTAGTCAATGTTGTTCTTTGCACCATTTGCTAGATGAAGAGACTGGGTACAGTGGCTAGAAAACTCAGCCAGGTTACAAAGCGGATAAATGGCCGAGCCCAAGCTCAGTGCTCCTCTGTGATGCTCTTGGACTACAACTCCAAGTGAAGTCTCTAACGACTATCTCCGCTCGCACTGCCAACACCATCGTCCTCCGTGGAGTGGATGGAGGCAGGCGTGGGCAGGGCAGGGAGCCGGGAGTGGCAGGCCGCCAGATCTAAGGTCTGGCACACAGGTTGCCAGGTGGCTCCCTCCTCTGAGGGGGCCCAGCACACGCCCCAGGGGACTTGGCGGCAGGCCCCAGGGCCCTTTCCCCCGGATCTTGTCCACTTGAAAGGGGCCTGGCCCAGGTGGCCGGTTGGGCTGGTTGGCCAGCCTCCTTTGGACAAAGCAGGCGAGCCCAGCCAGCCTTCCAGTCGCCCCCGGCGTGGCACCAGCGCCCTCAGGCCGAGGGCCTCACGCGTGCCCTCCAACGCGGATTTCTCCTCAGAGCCGTGGCCTGGGCACTAGGAAGGCCAGGCCCTCCCGACTCCAGAGATGATGCTGGGGACCGGTCGCCGGAAGGGCCTGCCCGTGTGGCAGCGGCTCCCCAAGCCGGCGGCCTGCTGGGGCCTCACTCACTGCTTGGCCATAAGCCTGTCTCGGCCCTTCGGATTCCACAGAGCCTTTCCTCCACCTGGCTGGAGTCGACAAGTGCGGGCGTGGGGTGAGGCCGTGGTTTTGCCTTTCCAGGAAGAAATGAGGCCCGGGCAAAAGCAGCTGGCCGAGGCAGAGCCTTGACCTGGCACCCCAGTCGGCCTTTGGCCACCAGGTCCAGACCACCGCTTCCAAAGAAGGGAAGCGGCCGGCCAGCTGATTGCAAGTGGGGGATGGGAGGGAGACAACAGCTGAAGCCAAGTCCAGCAGGGCGTTGGCGTTCCTTCTTCAGCTGGGACTGGCCTGGCCTGGCGGGCGGGCGGGGCCTTCACTGAGGACCCCCGAGGCCCGCCCTAGGCCCCGGCGGTGGCGGGTGGCGCATGCGCCCTTGGCCTCAGGGGTTGAACCCAAGCCCACAGGGCACTCAAAGCAGCCGGAGAAAGAAGGGGCCAGGGGAGAGGAAGGCAGGTAGGCGAGGCGGGCAGGGCTCGCCCACCTCTTCTCCTCAGGTCCCCGAGAGAGAAAGAGAGAGAGAGAGAGAGAGAGAGAGAGTGAGAGACAGACAGACAGACAGGCAGGGAAAGAGTGAGAGATCCCTGACCTCTGAGTATCTGCATCCACCACTGCTGCCAACTCACAGGCCATCCCACTTCCCCCCCTCCATCCCCATCCCCAGGCGCGGCCCCCCCCCGGGGCCAGCCACACCACGGAGAGGCCCCTTCATGGTCACCTCCGTGCTGTCCCCTCCGGGCCTGACCCCACTGCAGGGGAACCGGTTCAGACAATCCAATCGTCTACATGTCCCTCTCCATGACAATTGTCTTCTCCAGTCTCACATGCCCAAAACCGCACCCCCAACATCCTCCTTTGTCTGCAGCTGGAGATAGGAGGAGAATCTCTGCCATTGTGTTGAGAGACTCAGTTTCGCGGGTTTCTCCCCTGTACACGTGTTCTGAAGCTGGGTATTATTTTCTCCAGCGAACCTGTCTTGTGAAGGATTTGGCCAGCCATAAGAAGCTTCAGGGAAGAGGCGGAGGGGCTTCTCTCTCCGCCCCCGACAGCCCTGAGCTGGGTCAGTGCCTCAGACCTGGCCAGGGGCAGCCCATCCCCCGGCGCCCTCTCCCGGGGCATCCCAGGAAAGCTTCACAGCCAGCCCCACCCCACTCGCCACTGCCAGGACCATCGGCCTCCCTCGGGAGGACGGGGCAGGACAGGGAACCGGGTGTGGGAGGCCGCCAGATCTCAGCTCTGGCACACAGGCTGCCAGGCTGCCTGGTCCTCTGAGGGGGCCCAGCACACGCCCCAGGAAACTTGGCGGCAGGCCCCGGGGCTCTCTCCTCTGGAACTCGTCCACTTGAAAGGGGCCTGGCCCAGGTGGCTGGTTCGACCGGTTGGAAAGAAATCTTTTTCTTCTCTGAGAGACTGTTGCTTGTCATCTCCTGGACATGAGATGACAGACAATTGTTCCCATTTCCCTTTCTACTTGAAACCTGATGGATACATTGCCCACTGCCTTTAGAGACTGCAGGTCTTTCTGAAACTCTTTTCAGTGCGCTGGCTCACTTCAGCATCATTTCATTGTTCCATCCGAAATCCTTTCAGTTGGATCTATTTTCCTTTCTAATCCTTTTGTATACCTAGATATTTAAAAGCTGCTCAAATCTGTAGTGGAGAAAAGTTGGGTTACAACTCTTTCAGACAGCATGTAAACCCACATTTTAGGGTTTCTACACAAAACGTCTCTGCCATGTTTCTAGCAGCTCTCCTTCCATATATTTTCCTCCAGGACTTCCTGTGACAAAATTGCCTTTCTAAAAGCCAGTCCTCCGTTCACTCTCTTGGCCAGTCACGTTTCCATAGAAAGAAAAAGGACTGGATTTTCCAAAGATGCAACAAGAATGATCAAGTCCCGATTCACACCTAGATATCCTGCTCCTGTTCTCCATGAATTGCAAAATTGAAGTTAATTATCTCGTTCATTTTGTCTAAATCTATTGGGTCACTTTGGCACTGAGCCCCTAAGCTGGTCCACAGCCTGCTTCAGCAGACACCAAACTCTCTCTCAAGTGCCTGCATTCGTGTGCTGAGTAGGTATTGTATTTATTTAGATCGTATTCAACAAAAGATCTTCACGGATTCACTCAAGTACTTAAGCATCTACTATGTGCCCAAAGGTCTTGAAATGTTGGGGGTCTGCAAGGAAGACAGATATGCCTAAACAGATAAATTACACTACTGAAATCATTTGAATGAAAGAGATGTGAATAAACTGCCGTGGGACTCCAGGCAAAGAACCCCCATGGGTTGACCTACAACTAAGAGATACAGCTCTGTCCTGGGGCTCTGAGGAGAAAAACAGCCACCATGGGGGTGGACAGGCTCTGTACCATCTAAGGAAAGGAAAAGGAAGGGAGAGAAGATAAAGAGAAAACAAGAGAAACGGAAAGGTTTTTCTTCTTCTGAGTGTTTCTGCCACCCACTTTTGGAGCACACTGCTTGCTGATGTCCTTTCCGGCCAGTCTTATCCTTCAGCCGGCTTCAGGAGACTTCACCAATTCGATTGTAAGGAGCTGGGCTCCTCCGTGCAGGCAATGCCAACTCCGGAGGGAGCCAGGAGGGGAGCCAAAGATTCACAGGACTCTGCAGCCCTTCTGCAGCTCACTGGTGTGGAGGGGCACCGAGGCTTCACCTTGGCCTCTGTCTCCAAGTTCACATAAAGGAGGGTCGGTTCCTTCCTCGCTAGATGAGCGTGGAGAGAAACCTCCTTCACAGAAGGGATTATGGAATAATTAAAGTCAGAGCCTTGAACAAGGCAAAGGGTTAGCACCATGAATCTGAAGTGACTGGACATGTGAATTAGTAACCAGTAGGACGAGGAGCTGAAGACAAAAAAAGGAAAAAGGCAAGAAACCAGTTCTCGATTTTCTAAGATGGAAATGCAAGTCTTTCTTCTTCCAAAAGAAAAAAGTCATTGAACCCTTTCCTTGAAAATAAAACTGAAAGGGGCCACATGTTGCAAAGAAGGGTTTTAACCGTGATGTCACTACACAGTCATGTGTAGCCATCAGTTGTTAAGTGCACTGCAAATAGTTCACACCTTAACAATTATGTTACCAAAGTTCGCAGTTGAGAAATATAGACACACACACATATACATATATATACATGTAAGAAAAGAGTAGAGTGTGTGCCAATTGCTCACTGTACTATTGACAATATCACTCTTACAACTGAAAGCATGACTAGGAGAGAGAAGGTGGTGTGACCCTAGATTGCTAGAGTCACAGCAAGAAAAGTTAAGAAAGTGCCATCAGGTCATTTGGACAAAAGAATGCTATATGGCTGTTGGGTTTATAAGAGATCCATTGGAGAAAAACAAGTCACTACATTAAATTATTTTCTACTTACCTGCATCACCCTCTCCAAGAACACATATTCTAAAATGAGACAAGTTATTACATTAAAAATGACCGGCTCTGGCATTTGGAAAACTACACCAAATAATGAAGTAAAAACTGGGTTACAAACATCCTGGTATCAACTCCAACTACCGTCTTTTACCAAACTAAAACTCTAATGATCACTAATTCACTTGCAATCTAGTGCTCCTCCCATATACAAAATCAACAACTTCCAATGTGTCATAACTTTTTTAAAATTTCCCTAACATTTTAGAGGATAATGTAAATATGTCTCCTGGAAAAGTTGAGAAAGATGGAGACACTAGGAAAGGAAAAGACGAAAATACTCCCCTAATCAATGATGTAAAACACAAGGCATGAACAACTGTTAAAAGAATTCTCTATGACATTGATCAAGTCTACTATCTCTACGCCTGGCTCTTTCCTATCAGTCATTTGATACATAAACAAATAGAATAGTGTATTTCATGGGATCAATTCTTTTAGTGGCGTGCTTTCCCTTTGACCACTACATATGCTTTTATGTGTTTGCTTTATTTTCAGGCGGCGTCACATCAGAACACCCTCATCTCGGCAGATCTTTGCCTTAAGGAACCCTACCTCGGCCCTTGATCAACTGTACTCTGTGTTATGGTCAACTCAGAGCCCTACATGGATCAGTGTTTCCTACCCGCCTCTCTCCGTGCGTGGCTCATGTCAGGGAGTATAGTCCACCGAGTGAACAGTAAGCAGTCTTCCCAAAGCATCAGATATGAAAAGGAGGAGACGCGGGGTTGGGTGTGGGACCCCATTCCGTGCCTCAGTGCAGACAAGCTAGAGGTCAATGCATCCCTCCAGAGACTGGGAGAAAAACAGGAGGTTATGAGCACGAGGTTCCCTCTGCAGGCCTTGAAGCAGGGACCTGGAATCAAACTGCTGACACCGTGGATCGTGGTTGGTTTGACAGGGAACTCACGAGGAAGATAAGGACGTGAAATAATGAAAATCATAAGAACAGCAGCGAACACTTCTACTGAGCCAAGGACTGCACCCTGAATGTAAACTCTGTGCTGGAACATATCTTAACTCACATGACCCTGAAAGCATCCCGACGTAGTCAATGTTGTTCTTTGCACCATTTGCTAGATGAAGAGACTGGGTACAGTGGCTAGAAAACTCAGCCAGGTTACAAAGCGGATAAATGGCCGAGCCCAAGCTCAGTGCTCCTCTGTGATGCTCTTGGACTACAACTCCAAGTGAAGTCTCTAACGACTATCTCCGCTCGCACTGCCAACACCATCGTCCTCCGTGGAGTGGATGGAGGCAGGCGTGGGCAGGGCAGGGAGCCGGGAGTGGCAGGCCGCCAGATCTAAGGTCTGGCACACAGGTTGCCAGGTGGCTCCCTCCTCTGAGGGGGCCCAGCACACGCCCCAGGGGACTTGGCGGCAGGCCCCAGGGCCCTTTCCCCCGGATCTTGTCCACTTGAAAGGGGCCTGGCCCAGGTGGCCGGTTGGGCTGGTTGGCCAGCCTCCTTTGGACAAAGCAGGCGAGCCCAGCCAGCCTTCCAGTCGCCCCCGGCGTGGCACCAGCGCCCTCAGGCCGAGGGCCTCACGCGTGCCCTCCAACGCGGATTTCTCCTCAGAGCCGTGGCCTGGGCACTAGGAAGGCCAGGCCCTCCCGACTCCAGAGATGATGCTGGGACCGGTCGCCGGAAGGGCCTGCCCGTGTGGCAGCGGCTCCCCAAGCCGGCGGCCTGCTGGGGCCTCACTCACTGCTTGGCCATAAGCCTGTCTCGGCCCTTCGGATTCCACAGAGCCTTTCCTCCACCTGGCTGGAGTCGACAAGTGCGGGCGTGGGGTGAGGCCGTGGTTTTGCCTTTCCAGGAAGAAATGAGGCCCGGGCAAAAGCAGCTGGCCGAGGCAGAGCCTTGACCTGGCACCCCAGTCGGCCTTTGGCCACCAGGTCCAGACCACCGCTTCCAAAGAAGGGAAGCGGCCGGCCAGCTGATTGCAAGTGGGGGATGGGAGGGAGACAACAGCTGAAGCCAAGTCCAGCAGGGCGTTGGCGTTCCTTCTTCAGCTGGGACTGGCCTGGCCTGGCGGGCGGGCGGGGCCTTCACTGAGGACCCCCGAGGCCCGCCCTAGGCCCCGGCGGTGGCGGGTGGCGCATGCGCCCTTGGCCTCAGGGGTTGAACCCAAGCCCACAGGGCACTCAAAGCAGCCGGAGAAAGAAGGGGCCAGGGGAGAGGAAGGCAGGTAGGCGAGGCGGGCAGGGCTCGCCCACCTCTTCTCCTCAGGTCCCCGAGAGAGAAAGAGAGAGAGAGAGAGAGAGAGAGAGAGTGAGAGACAGACAGACAGACAGGCAGGGAAAGAGTGAGAGATCCCTGACCTCTGAGTATCTGCATCCACCACTGCTGCCAACTCACAGGCCATCCCACTTCCCCCCTCCATCCCCATCCCCAGGCGCGGCCCCCCCCCGGGGCCAGCCACACCACGGAGAGGCCCCTTCATGGTCACCTCCGTGCTGTCCCTTCCGGGCCTGACCCCACTGCAGGGGAACCGGTTCAGACAATCCAATCGTCTACATGTCCCTCTCCATGACAATTGTCTTCTCCAGTCTCACATGCCCAAACCGCACCCCCAACATCCTCCTTTGTCTGCAGCTGGAGATAGGAGGAGAATCTCTGCCATTGTGTTGAGAGACTCAGTTTCGCGGGTTTCTCCCCTGTACACGTGTTCTGAAGCTGGGTATTATTTTCTCCAGCGAACCTGTCTTGTGAAGGATTTGGCCAGCCATAAGAAGCTTCAGGGAAGAGGCGGAGGGGCTTCTCTCTCCGCCCCCGACAGCCCTGAGCTGGGTCAGTGCCTCAGACTGGCCAGGGGCAGCCCATCCCCCGGCGCCCTCTCCCGGGGCATCCCAGGAAAGCTTCACAGCCAGCCCCACCCCACTCGCCACTGCCAGGACCATCGGCCTCCCTCGGGAGGACGGGGCAGGACAGGGAACCGGGTGTGGGAGGCCGCCAGATCTCAGCTCTGGCACACAGGCTGCCAGGCTGCCTGGTCCTCTGAGGGGGCCCAGCACACGCCCCAGGAAACTTGGCGGCAGGCCCCGGGGCTCTCTCCTCTGGAACTCGTCCACTTGAAAGGGGCCTGGCCCAGGTGGCTGGTTCGACCGGTTGGAAAGAAATCTTTTTCTTCTCTGAGAGACTGTTGCTTGTCATCTCCTGGACATGAGATGACAGACAATTGTTCCCATTTCCCTTTCTACTTGAAACCTGATGGATACATTGCCCACTGCCTTTAGAGACTGCAGGTCTTCTGAAACTCTTTTCAGTGCGCTGGCTCACTTCAGCATCATTTCATGTTCCATCCGAAATTCCTTTCAGTTGGATCTATTTTCCTTTCTAATCCTTTTGTATACCTAGATATTTAAAAGCTGCTCAAATCTGTAGTGGAGAAAAGTTGGGTACAACTCTTTCAGACAGCATGTAAACCCACATTTTAGGGTTTCTACACAAAACGTCTCTGCCATGTTTCTAGCAGCTCTCCTTCCATATATTTTCCTCCAGGACTTCCTGTGACAAAATTGCCTTTCTAAAAGCCAGTCCTCCGTTCACTCTCTTGGCCAGTCACGTTTCCATAGAAAGAAAAAGGACTGGATTTTCCAAAGATGCAACAAGAATGATCAAGTCCCGATTCACACCTAGATATCCTGCTCCTGTTCTCCATGAATTGCAAAATTGAAGTTAATTATCTCGTTCATTTTGTCTAAATCTATTGGGTCACTTTGGCACTGAGCCCCTAAGCTGGTCCACAGCCTGCTTCAGCAGACACCAAACTCTCTCTCAAGTGCCTGCATTCGTGTGCTGAGTAGGTATTGTATTTATTTAGATCGTATTCAACAAAAGATCTTCACGGATTCACTCAAGTACTTAAGCATCTACTATGTGCCCAAAGGTCTTGAAATGTTGGGGGTCTGCAAGGAAGACAGATATGCCTAAACAGATAAATTACACTACTGAAATCATTTGAATGAAAGAGATGTGAATAAACTGCCGTGGGACTCCAGGCAAAGAACCCCCATGGGTTGACCTACAACTAAGAGATACAGCTCTGTCCTGGGGCTCTGAGGAGAAAAACAGCCACCATGGGGGGTGGACAGGCTCTGTACCATCTAAGGAAAGGAAAAGGAAGGGAGAGAAGATAAAGAGAAAACAAGAGAAACGGAAAGGTTTTCTTCTTCTGAGTGTTTCTGCCACCCACTTTTGGAGCACACTGCTTGCTGATGTCCTTTCCGGCCAGTCTTATCCTTCAGCCGCTTCAGGAGACTTCACCAATTCGATTGTAAGGAGCTGGGCTCCTCCGTGCAGGCAATGCCAACTCCGGAGGGAGCCAGGAGGGGAGCCAAAGATTCACAGGACTCTGCAGCCCTTCTGCAGCTCACTGGTGTGGAGGGGCACCGAGGCTTCACCTTGGCCTCTGTCTCCAAGTTCACATAAAGGAGGGTCGGTTCCTTCCTCGCTAGATGAGCGTGGAGAGAAACCTCCTTCACAGAAGGGATTATGGAATAATTAAAGTCAGAGCCTTGAACAAGGCAAAGGGTTAGCACCATGAATCTGAAGTGACTGGACATGTGAATTAGTAACCAGTAGGACGAGGAGCTGAAGACAAAAAAAGGAAAAAGGCAAGAAACCAGTTCTCGATTTTCTAAGATGGAAATGCAAGTCTTTCTTCTTCCAAAAGAAAAAAGTCATTGAACCCTTTCCTTGAAAATAAAACTGAAAGGGGCCACATGTTGCAAAGAAGGGTTTTAACCGTGATGTCACTACACAGTCATGTGTAGCCATCAGTTGTTAAGTGCACTGCAAATAGTTCACACCTTAACAATTATGTTACCAAAGTTCGCAGTTGAGAAATATAGACACACACACATATACATATATATACATGTAAGAAAAGAGTAGAGTGTGTGCCAATTGCTCACTGTACTATTGACAATATCACTCTTACAACTGAAAGCATGACTAGGAGAGAGAAGGTGGTGTGACCCTAGATTGCTAGAGTCACAGCAAGAAAAGTTAAGAAAGTGCCATCAGGTCATTTGGACAAAAGAATGCTATATGGCTGTTGGGTTTATAAGAGATCCATTGGAGAAAAACAAGTCACTACATTAAATTATTTTCTACTTACCTGCATCACCCTCTCCAAGAACACATATTCTAAAATGAGACAAGTTATTACATTAAAAATGACCGGCTCTGGCATTTGGAAAACTACACCAAATAATGAAGTAAAAACTGGGTTACAAACATCCTGGTATCAACTCCAACTACCGTCTTTTACCAAACTAAAACTCTAATGATCACTAATTCACTTGCAATCTAGTGCTCCTCCCATATACAAAATCAACAACTTCCAATGTGTCATAACTTTTTTAAAATTTCCCTAACATTTTAGAGGATAATGTAAATATGTCTCCTGGAAAAGTTGAGAAAGATGGAGACACTAGGAAAGGAAAAGACGAAAATACTCCCCTAATCAATGATGTAAAACACAAGGCATGAACAACTGTTAAAAGAATTCTCTATGACATTGATCAAGTCTACTATCTCTACGCCTGGCTCTTTCCTATCAGTCATTTGATACATAAACAAATAGAATAGTGTATTTCATGGGATCAATTCTTTTAGTGGCGTGCTTTCCCTTTGACCACTACATATGCTTTTATGTGTTTGCTTTATTTTCAGGCGGCGTCACATCAGAACACCCTCATCTCGGCAGATCTTTGCCTTAAGGAACCCTACCTCGGCCCTTGATCAACTGTACTCTGTGTTATGGTCAACTCAGAGCCCTACATGGATCAGTGTTTCCTACCGCCTCTCTCCCGTGCGTGGCTCATGTCAGGGAGTATAGTCCACCGAGTGAACAGTAAGCAGTCTTCCCAAAGCATCAGATATGAAAAGGAGGAGACGCGGGGTTGGGTGTGGGACCCCATTCCGTGCCTCAGTGCAGACAAGCTAGAGGTCAATGCATCCCTCCAGAGACTGGGAGAAAAACAGGAGGTTATGAGCACGAGGTTCCCTCTGCAGGCCTTGAAGCAGGGACCTGGAATCAAACTGCTGACACCGTGGATCGTGGTTGGTTTGACAGGGAACTCACGAGGAAGATAAGGACGTGAAATAATGAAAATCATAAGAACAGCAGCGAACACTTCTACTGAGCCAAGGACTGCACCCTGAATGTAAACTCTGTGCTGGAACATATCTTAACTCACATGACCCTGAAAGCATCCCGACGTAGTCAATGTTGTTCTTTGCACCATTTGCTAGATGAAGAGACTGGGTACAGTGGCTAGAAAACTCAGCCAGGTTACAAAGCGGATAAATGGCCGAGCCCAAGCTCAGTGCTCCTCTGTGATGCTCTTGGACTACAACTCCAAGTGAAGTCTCTAACGACTATCTCCGCTCGCACTGCCAACACCATCGTCCTCCGTGGAGTGGATGGAGGCAGGCGTGGGCAGGGCAGGGAGCCGGGAGTGGCAGGCCGCCAGATCTAAGGTCTGGCACACAGGTTGCCAGGTGGCTCCCTCCTCTGAGGGGGCCCAGCACACGCCCCAGGGGACTTGGCGGCAGGCCCCAGGGCCCTTTCCCCCGGATCTTGTCCACTTGAAAGGGGCCTGGCCCAGGTGGCCGGTTGGGCTGGTTGGCCAGCCTCCTTTGGACAAAGCAGGCGAGCCCAGCCAGCCTTCCAGTCGCCCCCGGCGTGGCACCAGCGCCCTCAGGCCGAGGGCCTCACGCGTGCCCTCCAACGCGGATTTCTCCTCAGAGCCGTGGCCTGGGCACTAGGAAGGCCAGGCCCTCCCGACTCCAGAGATGATGCTGGGACCGGTCGCCGGAAGGGCCTGCCCGTGTGGCAGCGGCTCCCCAAGCCGGCGGCCTGCTGGGGCCTCACTCACTGCTTGGCCATAAGCCTGTCTCGGCCCTTCGGATTCCACAGAGCCTTTCCTCCACCTGGCTGGAGTCGACAAGTGCGGGCGTGGGGTGAGGCCGTGGTTTTGCCTTTCCAGGAAGAAATGAGGCCCGGGCAAAAGCAGCTGGCCGAGGCAGAGCCTTGACCTGGCACCCCAGTCGGCCTTTGGCCACCAGGTCCAGACCACCGCTTCCAAAGAAGGGAAGCGGCCGGCCAGCTGATTGCAAGTGGGGGATGGGAGGGAGACAACAGCTGAAGCCAAGTCCAGCAGGGCGTTGGCGTTCCTTCTTCAGCTGGGACTGGCCTGGCCTGGCGGGCGGGCGGGGCCTTCACTGAGGACCCCCGAGGCCCGCCCTAGGCCCCGGCGGTGGCGGGTGGCGCATGCGCCCTTGGCCTCAGGGGTTGAACCCAAGCCCACAGGGCACTCAAAGCAGCCGGAGAAAGAAGGGGCCAGGGGAGAGGAAGGCAGGTAGGCGAGGCGGGCAGGGCTCGCCCACCTCTTCTCCTCAGGTCCCCGAGAGAGAAAGAGAGAGAGAGAGAGAGAGAGAGAGAGTGAGAGACAGACAGACAGACAGGCAGGGAAAGAGTGAGAGATCCCTGACCTCTGAGTATCTGCATCCACCACTGCTGCCAACTCACAGGCCATCCCACTTCCCCCCCTCCATCCCCATCCCCAGGCGCGGCCCCCCCCCGGGGCCAGCCACACCACGGAGAGGCCCCTTCATGGTCACCTCCGTGCTGTCCCTTCCGGGCCTGACCCCACTGCAGGGGAACCGGTTCAGACAATCCAATCGTCTACATGTCCCTCTCCATGACAATTGTCTTCTCCAGTCTCACATGCCCAAACCGCACCCCCAACATCCTCCTTTGTCTGCAGCTGGAGATAGGAGGAGAATCTCTGCCATTGTGTTGAGAGACTCAGTTTCGCGGGTTTCTCCCCTGTACACGTGTTCTGAAGCTGGGTATTATTTTCTCCAGCGAACCTGTCTTGTGAAGGATTTGGCCAGCCATAAGAAGCTTCAGGGAAGAGGCGGAGGGGCTTCTCTCTCCGCCCCCGACAGCCCTGAGCTGGGTCAGTGCCTCAGACCTGGCCAGGGGCAGCCCATCCCCCGGCGCCCTCTCCCGGGGCATCCCAGGAAAGCTTCACAGCCAGCCCCACCCCACTCGCCACTGCCAGGACCATCGGCCTCCCTCGGGAGGACGGGGCAGGACAGGGAACCGGGTGTGGGAGGCCGCCAGATCTCAGCTCTGGCACACAGGCTGCCAGGCTGCCTGGTCCTCTGAGGGGGCCCAGCACACGCCCCAGGAAACTTGGCGGCAGGCCCCGGGGCTCTCTCCTCTGGAACTCGTCCACTTGAAAGGGGCCTGGCCCAGGTGGCTGGTTCGACCGGTTGGAAAGAAATCTTTTTCTTCTCTGAGAGACTGTTGCTTGTCATCTCCTGGACATGAGATGACAGACAATTGTTCCCATTTCCCTTTCTACTTGAAACCTGATGGATACATTGCCCACTGCCTTTAGAGACTGCAGGTCTTTCTGAAACTCTTTTCAGTGCGCTGGCTCACTTCAGCATCATTTCATTGTTCCATCCGAAATTCCTTTCAGTTGGATCTATTTTCCTTTCTAATCCTTTTGTATACCTAGATATTTAAAAGCTGCTCAAATCTGTAGTGGAGAAAAGTTGGGTTACAACTCTTTCAGACAGCATGTAAACCCACATTTTAGGGTTTCTACACAAAACGTCTCTGCCATGTTTCTAGCAGCTCTCCTTCCATATATTTTCCTCCAGGACTTCCTGTGACAAAATTGCCTTTCTAAAAGCCAGTCCTCCGTTCACTCTCTTGGCCAGTCACGTTTCCATAGAAAGAAAAAGGACTGGATTTTCCAAAGATGCAACAAGAATGATCAAGTCCCGATTCACACCTAGATATCCTGCTCCTGTTCTCCATGAATTGCAAAATTGAAGTTAATTATCTCGTTCATTTTGTCTAAATCTATTGGGTCACTTTGGCACTGAGCCCCTAAGCTGGTCCACAGCCTGCTTCAGCAGACACCAAACTCTCTCTCAAGTGCCTGCATTCGTGTGCTGAGTAGGTATTGTATTTATTTAGATCGTATTCAACAAAAGATCTTCACGGATTCACTCAAGTACTTAAGCATCTACTATGTGCCCAAAGGTCTTGAAATGTTGGGGGTCTGCAAGGAAGACAGATATGCCTAAACAGATAAATTACACTACTGAAATCATTTGAATGAAAGAGATGTGAATAAACTGCCGTGGGACTCCAGGCAAAGAACCCCCATGGGTTGACCTACAACTAAGAGATACAGCTCTGTCCTGGGGCTCTGAGGAGAAAAACAGCCACCATGGGGGGTGGACAGGCTCTGTACCATCTAAGGAAAGGAAAAGGAAGGGAGAGAAGATAAAGAGAAAACAAGAGAAACGGAAAGGTTTTCTTCTTCTGAGTGTTTCTGCCACCCACTTTTGGAGCACACTGCTTGCTGATGTCCTTTCCGGCCAGTCTTATCCTTCAGCCGGCTTCAGGAGACTTCACCAATTCGATTGTAAGGAGCTGGGCTCCTCCGTGCAGGCAATGCCAACTCCGGAGGGAGCCAGGAGGGGAGCCAAAGATTCACAGGACTCTGCAGCCCTTCTGCAGCTCACTGGTGTGGAGGGGCACCGAGGCTTCACCTTGGCCTCTGTCTCCAAGTTCACATAAAGGAGGGTCGGTTCCTTCCTCGCTAGATGAGCGTGGAGAGAAACCTCCTTCACAGAAGGGATTATGGAATAATTAAAGTCAGAGCCTTGAACAAGGCAAAGGGTTAGCACCATGAATCTGAAGTGACTGGACATGTGAATTAGTAACCAGTAGGACGAGGAGCTGAAGACAAAAAAAGGAAAAAGGCAAGAAACCAGTTCTCGATTTTCTAAGATGGAAATGCAAGTCTTTCTTCTTCCAAAAGAAAAAAGTCATTGAACCCTTTCCTTGAAAATAAAACTGAAAGGGGCCACATGTTGCAAAGAAGGGTTTTAACCGTGATGTCACTACACAGTCATGTGTAGCCATCAGTTGTTAAGTGCACTGCAAATAGTTCACACCTTAACAATTATGTTACCAAAGTTCGCAGTTGAGAAATATAGACACACACACATATACATATATATACATGTAAGAAAAGAGTAGAGTGTGTGCCAATTGCTCACTGTACTATTGACAATATCACTCTTACAACTGAAAGCATGACTAGGAGAGAGAAGGTGGTGTGACCCTAGATTGCTAGAGTCACAGCAAGAAAAGTTAAGAAAGTGCCATCAGGTCATTTGGACAAAAGAATGCTATATGGCTGTTGGGTTTATAAGAGATCCATTGGAGAAAAACAAGTCACTACATTAAATTATTTTCTACTTACCTGCATCACCCTCTCCAAGAACACATATTCTAAAATGAGACAAGTTATTACATTAAAAATGACCGGCTCTGGCATTTGGAAAACTACACCAAATAATGAAGTAAAAACTGGGTTACAAACATCCTGGTATCAACTCCAACTACCGTCTTTTACCAAACTAAAACTCTAATGATCACTAATTCACTTGCAATCTAGTGCTCCTCCCATATACAAAATCAACAACTTCCAATGTGTCATAACTTTTTTAAAATTTCCCTAACATTTTAGAGGATAATGTAAATATGTCTCCTGGAAAAGTTGAGAAAGATGGAGACACTAGGAAAGGAAAAGACGAAAATACTCCCCTAATCAATGATGTAAAACACAAGGCATGAACAACTGTTAAAAGAATTCTCTATGACATTGATCAAGTCTACTATCTCTACGCCTGGCTCTTTCCTATCAGTCATTTGATACATAAACAAATAGAATAGTGTATTTCATGGGATCAATTCTTTTAGTGGCGTGCTTTCCCTTTGACCACTACATATGCTTTTATGTGTTTGCTTTATTTTCAGGCGGCGTCACATCAGAACACCCTCATCTCGGCAGATCTTTGCCTTAAGGAACCCTACCTCGGCCCTTGATCAACTGTACTCTGTGTTATGGTCAACTCAGAGCCCTACATGGATCAGTGTTTCCTACCGCCTCTCTCCCGTGCGTGGCTCATGTCAGGGAGTATAGTCCACCGAGTGAACAGTAAGCAGTCTTCCCAAAGCATCAGATATGAAAAGGAGGAGACGCGGGGTTGGGTGTGGGACCCCATTCCGTGCCTCAGTGCAGACAAGCTAGAGGTCAATGCATCCCTCCAGAGACTGGGAGAAAAACAGGAGGTTATGAGCACGAGGTTCCCTCTGCAGGCCTTGAAGCAGGGACCTGGAATCAAACTGCTGACACCGTGGATCGTGGTTGGTTTGACAGGGAACTCACGAGGAAGATAAGGACGTGAAATAATGAAAATCATAAGAACAGCAGCGAACACTTCTACTGAGCCAAGGACTGCACCCTGAATGTAAACTCTGTGCTGGAACATATCTTAACTCACATGACCCTGAAAGCATCCCGACGTAGTCAATGTTGTTCTTTGCACCATTTGCTAGATGAAGAGACTGGGTACAGTGGCTAGAAAACTCAGCCAGGTTACAAAGCGGATAAATGGCCGAGCCCAAGCTCAGTGCTCCTCTGTGATGCTCTTGGACTACAACTCCAAGTGAAGTCTCTAACGACTATCTCCGCTCGCACTGCCAACACCATCGTCCTCCGTGGAGTGGATGGAGGCAGGCGTGGGCAGGGCAGGGAGCCGGGAGTGGCAGGCCGCCAGATCTAAGGTCTGGCACACAGGTTGCCAGGTGGCTCCCTCCTCTGAGGGGGCCCAGCACACGCCCCAGGGGACTTGGCGGCAGGCCCCAGGGCCCTTTCCCCCGGATCTTGTCCACTTGAAAGGGGCCTGGCCCAGGTGGCCGGTTGGGCTGGTTGGCCAGCCTCCTTTGGACAAAGCAGGCGAGCCCAGCCAGCCTTCCAGTCGCCCCCGGCGTGGCACCAGCGCCCTCAGGCCGAGGGCCTCACGCGTGCCCTCCAACGCGGATTTCTCCTCAGAGCCGTGGCCTGGGCACTAGGAAGGCCAGGCCCTCCCGACTCCAGAGATGATGCTGGGACCGGTCGCCGGAAGGGCCTGCCCGTGTGGCAGCGGCTCCCCAAGCCGGCGGCCTGCTGGGGCCTCACTCACTGCTTGGCCATAAGCCTGTCTCGGCCCTTCGGATTCCACAGAGCCTTTCCTCCACCTGGCTGGAGTCGACAAGTGCGGGCGTGGGGTGAGGCCGTGGTTTTGCCTTTCCAGGAAGAAATGAGGCCCGGGCAAAAGCAGCTGGCCGAGGCAGAGCCTTGACCTGGCACCCCAGTCGGCCTTTGGCCACCAGGTCCAGACCACCGCTTCCAAAGAAGGGAAGCGGCCGGCCAGCTGATTGCAAGTGGGGGATGGGAGGGAGACAACAGCTGAAGCCAAGTCCAGCAGGGCGTTGGCGTTCCTTCTTCAGCTGGGACTGGCCTGGCCTGGCGGGCGGGCGGGGCCTTCACTGAGGACCCCCGAGGCCCGCCCTAGGCCCCGGCAGTGGCGGGTGGCGCATGCGCCCTTGGCCTCAGGGGTTGAACCCAAGCCCACAGGGCACTCAAAGCAGCCGGAGAAAGAAGGGGCCAGGGGAGAGGAAGGCAGGTAGGCGAGGCGGGCAGGGCTCGCCCACCTCTTCTCCTCAGGTCCCCGAGAGAGAAAGAGAGAGAGAGAGAGAGAGAGAGAGAGTGAGAGACAGACAGACAGACAGGCAGGGAAAGAGTGAGAGATCCCTGACCTCTGAGTATCTGCATCCACCACTGCTGCCAACTCACAGGCCATCCCACTTCCCCCCCTCCATCCCCATCCCCAGGCGCGGCCCCCCGGGGCCAGCCACACCACGGAGAGGCCCCTTCATGGTCACCTCCGTGCTGTCCCTTCCGGGCCTGACCCCACTGCAGGGGAACCGGTTCAGACAATCCAATCGTCTACATGTCCCTCTCCATGACAATTGTCTTCTCCAGTCTCACATGCCCAAACCGCACCCCCAACATCCTCCTTTGTCTGCAGCTGGAGATAGGAGGAGAATCTCTGCCATTGTGTTGAGAGACTCAGTTTCGCGGGTTTCTCCCCTGTACACGTGTTCTGAAGCTGGGTATTATTTTCTCCAGCGAACCTGTCTTGTGAAGGATTTGGCCAGCCATAAGAAGCTTCAGGGAAGAGGCGGAGGGGCTTCTCTCTCCGCCCCCGACAGCCCTGAGCTGGGTCAGTGCCTCAGACCTGGCCAGGGGCAGCCCATCCCCCGGCGCCCTCTCCCGGGGCATCCCAGGAAAGCTTCACAGCCAGCCCCACCCCACTCGCCACTGCCAGGACCATCGGCCTGCCTCGGGAGGACGGGGCAGGACAGGGAACCGGGTGTGGGAGGCCGCCAGATCTCAGCTCTGGCACACAGGCTGCCAGGCTGCCTGGTCCTCTGAGGGGGCCCAGCACACGCCCCAGGAAACTTGGCGGCAGGCCCCGGGGCTCTCTCCTCTGGAACTCGTCCACTTGAAAGGGGCCTGGCCCAGGTGGCTGGTTCGACCGGTTGGAAAGAAATCTTTTTCTTCTCTGAGAGACTGTTGCTTGTCATCTCCTGGACATGAGATGACAGACAATTGTTCCCATTTCCCTTTCTACTTGAAACCTGATGGATACATTGCCCACTGCCTTTAGAGACTGCAGGTCTTTCTGAAACTCTTTTCAGTGCGCTGGCTCACTTCAGCATCATTTCATTGTTCCATCCGAAATTCCTTTCAGTTGGATCTATTTTCCTTTCTAATCCTTTTGTATACCTAGATATTTAAAAGCTGCTCAAATCTGTAGTGGAGAAAAGTTGGGTTACAACTCTTTCAGACAGCATGTAAACCCACATTTTAGGGTTTCTACACAAAACGTCTCTGCCATGTTTCTAGCAGCTCTCCTTCCATATATTTTCCTCCAGGACTTCCTGTGACAAAATTGCCTTTCTAAAAGCCAGTCCTCCGTTCACTCTCTTGGCCAGTCACGTTTCCATAGAAAGAAAAAGGACTGGATTTTCCAAAGATGCAACAAGAATGATCAAGTCCCGATTCACACCTAGATATCCTGCTCCTGTTCTCCATGAATTGCAAAATTGAAGTTAATTATCTCGTTCATTTTGTCTAAATCTATTGGGTCACTTTGGCACTGAGCCCCTAAGCTGGTCCACAGCCTGCTTCAGCAGACACCAAACTCTCTCTCAAGTGCCTGCATTCGTGTGCTGAGTAGGTATTGTATTTATTTAGATCGTATTCAACAAAAGATCTTCACGGATTCACTCAAGTACTTAAGCATCTACTATGTGCCCAAAGGTCTTGAAATGTTGGGGGTCTGCAAGGAAGACAGATATGCCTAAACAGATAAATTACACTACTGAAATCATTTGAATGAAAGAGATGTGAATAAACTGCCGTGGGACTCCAGGCAAAGAACCCCCATGGGTTGACCTACAACTAAGAGATACAGCTCTGTCCTGGGGCTCTGAGGAGAAAAACAGCCACCATGGGGGGTGGACAGGCTCTGTACCATCTAAGGAAAGGAAAAGGAAGGGAGAGAAGATAAAGAGAAAACAAGAGAAACGGAAAGGTTTTCTTCTTCTGAGCCACCCACTTTTGGAGCACACTGCTTGCTGATGTCCTTTCCGGCCAGTCTTATCCTTCAGCCGGCTTCAGGAGACTTCACCAATTCGATTGTAAGGAGCTGGGCTCCTCCGTGCAGGCAATGCCAACTCCGGAGGGAGCCAGGAGGGGAGCCAAAGATTCACAGGACTCTGCAGCCCCTCTGCAGCTCACTGGTGTGGAGGGGCACCGAGGCTTCACCTTGGCCTCTGTCTCCAAGTTCACATAAAGGAGGGTCGGTTCCTTCCTCGCTAGATGAGCGTGGAGAGAAACCTCCTTCACAGAAGGGATTATGGAATAATTAAAGTCAGAGCCTTGAACAAGGCAAAGGGTTAGCACCATGAATCTGAAGTGACTGGACATGTGAATTAGTAACCAGTAGGACGAGGAGCTGAAGACAAAAAAAGGAAAAAGGCAAGAAACCAGTTCTCGATTTTCTAAGATGGAAATGCAAGTCTTTCTTCTTCCAAAAGAAAAAAGTCATTGAACCCTTTCCTTGAAAATAAAACTGAAAGGGGCCACATGTTGCAAAGAAGGGTTTTAACCGTGATGTCACTACACAGTCATGTGTAGCCATCAGTTGTTAAGTGCACTGCAAATAGTTCACACCTTAACAATTATGTTACCAAAGTTCGCAGTTGAGAAATATAGACACACACACATATACATATATATACATGTAAGAAAAGAGTAGAGTGTGTGCCAATTGCTCACTGTACTATTGACAATATCACTCTTACAACTGAAAGCATGACTAGGAGAGAGAAGGTGGTGTGACCCTAGATTGCTAGAGTCACAGCAAGAAAAGTTAAGAAAGTGCCATCAGGTCATTTGGACAAAAGAATGCTATATGGCTGTTGGGTTTATAAGAGATCCATTGGAGAAAAACAAGTCACTACATTAAATTATTTTCTACTTACCTGCATCACCCTCTCCAAGAACACATATTCTAAAATGAGACAAGTTATTACATTAAAAATGACCGGCTCTGGCATTTGGAAAACTACACCAAATAATGAAGTAAAAACTGGGTTACAAACATCCTGGTATCAACTCCAACTACCGTCTTTTACCAAACTAAAACTCTAATGATCACTAATTCACTTGCAATCTAGTGCTCCTCCCATATACAAAATCAACAACTTCCAATGTGTCATAACTTTTTTAAAATTTCCCTAACATTTTAGAGGATAATGTAAATATGTCTCCTGGAAAAGTTGAGAAAGATGGAGACACTAGGAAAGGAAAAGACGAAAATACTCCCCTAATCAATGATGTAAAACACAAGGCATGAACAACTGTTAAAAGAATTCTCTATGACATTGATCAAGTCTACTATCTCTACGCCTGGCTCTTTCCTATCAGTCATTTGATACATAAACAAATAGAATAGTGTATTTCATGGGATCAATTCTTTTAGTGGCGTGCTTTCCCTTTGACCACTACATATGCTTTTATGTGTTTGCTTTATTTTCAGGCGGCGTCACATCAGAACACCCTCATCTCGGCAGATCTTTGCCTTAAGGAACCCTACCTCGGCCCTTGATCAACTGTACTCTGTGTTATGGTCAACTCAGAGCCCTACATGGATCAGTGTTTCCTACCGCCTCTCTCCCGTGCGTGGCTCATGTCAGGGAGTATAGTCCACCGAGTGAACAGTAAGCAGTCTTCCCAAAGCATCAGATATGAAAAGGAGGAGACGCGGGGTTGGGTGTGGGACCCCATTCCGTGCCTCAGTGCAGACAAGCTAGAGGTCAATGCATCCCTCCAGAGACTGGGAGAAAAACAGGAGGTTATGAGCACGAGGTTCCCTCTGCAGGCCTTGAAGCAGGGACCTGGAATCAAACTGCTGACACCGTGGATCGTGGTTGGTTTGACAGGGAACTCACGAGGAAGATAAGGACGTGAAATAATGAAAATCATAAGAACAGCAGCGAACACTTCTACTGAGCCAAGGACTGCACCCTGAATGTAAACTCTGTGCTGGAACATATCTTAACTCACATGACCCTGAAAGCATCCCGACGTAGTCAATGTTGTTCTTTGCACCATTTGCTAGATGAAGAGACTGGGTACAGTGGCTAGAAAACTCAGCCAGGTTACAAAGCGGATAAATGGCCGAGCCCAAGCTCAGTGCTCCTCTGTGATGCTCTTGGACTACAACTCCAAGTGAAGTCTCTAACGACTATCTCCGCTCGCACTGCCAACACCATCGTCCTCCGTGGAGTGGATGGAGGCAGGCGTGGGCAGGGCAGGGAGCCGGGAGTGGCAGGCCGCCAGATCTAAGGTCTGGCACACAGGTTGCCAGGTGGCTCCCTCCTCTGAGGGGGCCCAGCACACGCCCCAGGGGACTTGGCGGCAGGCCCCAGGGCCCTTTCCCCCGGATCTTGTCCACTTGAAAGGGGCCTGGCCCAGGTGGCCGGTTGGGCTGGTTGGCCAGCCTCCTTTGGACAAAGCAGGCGAGCCCAGCCAGCCTTCCAGTCGCCCCCGGCGTGGCACCAGCGCCCTCAGGCCGAGGGCCTCACGCGTGCCCTCCAACGCGGATTTCTCCTCAGAGCCGTGGCCTGGGCACTAGGAAGGCCAGGCCCTCCCGACTCCAGAGATGATGCTGGGACCGGTCGCCGGAAGGGCCTGCCCGTGTGGCAGCGGCTCCCCAAGCCGGCGGCCTGCTGGGGCCTCACTCACTGCTTGGCCATAAGCCTGTCTCGGCCCTTCGGATTCCACAGAGCCTTTCCTCCACCTGGCTGGAGTCGACAAGTGCGGGCGTGGGGTGAGGCCGTGGTTTTGCCTTTCCAGGAAGAAATGAGGCCCGGGCAAAAGCAGCTGGCCGAGGCAGAGCCTTGACCTGGCACCCCAGTCGGCCTTTGGCCACCAGGTCCAGACCACCGCTTCCAAAGAAGGGAAGCGGCCGGCCAGCTGATTGCAAGTGGGGGATGGGAGGGAGACAACAGCTGAAGCCAAGTCCAGCAGGGCGTTGGCGTTCCTTCTTCAGCTGGGACTGGCCTGGCCTGGCGGGCGGGCGGGGCCTTCACTGAGGACCCCCGAGGCCCGCCCTAGGCCCCGGCGGTGGCGGGTGGCGCATGCGCCCTTGGCCTCAGGGGTTGAACCCAAGCCCACAGGGCACTCAAAGCAGCCGGAGAAAGAAGGGGCCAGGGGAGAGGAAGGCAGGTAGGCGAGGCGGGCAGGGCTCGCCCACCTCTTCTCCTCAGGTCCCCGAGAGAGAAAGAGAGAGAGAGAGAGAGAGAGAGAGAGTGAGAGACAGACAGACAGACAGGCAGGGAAAGAGTGAGAGATCCCTGACCTCTGAGTATCTGCATCCACCACTGCTGCCAACTCACAGGCCATCCCACTTCCCCCCCTCCATCCCCATCCCCAGGCGCGGCCCCCCGGGGCCAGCCACACCACGGAGAGGCCCCTTCATGGTCACCTCCGTGCTGTCCCTTCCGGGCCTGACCCCACTGCAGGGGAACCGGTTCAGACAATCCAATCGTCTACATGTCCCTCTCCATGACAATTGTCTTCTCCAGTCTCACATGCCCAAACCGCACCCCCAACATCCTCCTTTGTCTGCAGCTGGAGATAGGAGGAGAATCTCTGCCATTGTGTTGAGAGACTCAGTTTCGCGGGTTTCTCCCCTGTACACGTGTTCTGAAGCTGGGTATTATTTTCTCCAGCGAACCTGTCTTGTGAAGGATTTGGCCAGCCATAAGAAGCTTCAGGGAAGAGGCGGAGGGGCTTCTCTCTCCGCCCCCGACAGCCCTGAGCTGGGTCAGTGCCTCAGACCTGGCCAGGGGCAGCCCATCCCCCGGCGCCCTCTCCCGGGGCATCCCAGGAAAGCTTCACAGCCAGCCCCACCCCACTCGCCACTGCCAGGACCATCGGCCTGCCTCGGGAGGACGGGGCAGGACAGGGAACCGGGTGTGGGAGGCCGCCAGATCTCAGCTCTGGCACACAGGCTGCCAGGCTGCCTGGTCCTCTGAGGGGGCCCAGCACACGCCCCAGGAAACTTGGCGGCAGGCCCCGGGGCTCTCTCCTCTGGAACTCGTCCACTTGAAAGGGGCCTGGCCCAGGTGGCTGGTTCGACCGGTTGGAAAGAAATCTTTTTCTTCTCTGAGAGACTGTTGCTTGTCATCTCCTGGACATGAGATGACAGACAATTGTTCCCATTTCCCTTTCTACTTGAAACCTGATGGATACATTGCCCACTGCCTTTAGAGACTGCAGGTCTTTCTGAAACTCTTTTCAGTGCGCTGGCTCACTTCAGCATCATTTCATTGTTCCATCCGAAATTCCTTTCAGTTGGATCTATTTTCCTTTCTAATCCTTTTGTATACCTAGATATTTAAAAGCTGCTCAAATCTGTAGTGGAGAAAAGTTGGGTTACAACTCTTTCAGACAGCATGTAAACCCACATTTTAGGGTTTCTACACAAAACGTCTCTGCCATGTTTCTAGCAGCTCTCCTTCCATATATTTTCCTCCAGGACTTCCTGTGACAAAATTGCCTTTCTAAAAGCCAGTCCTCCGTTCACTCTCTTGGCCAGTCACGTTTCCATAGAAAGAAAAAGGACTGGATTTTCCAAAGATGCAACAAGAATGATCAAGTCCCGATTCACACCTAGATATCCTGCTCCTGTTCTCCATGAATTGCAAAATTGAAGTTAATTATCTCGTTCATTTTGTCTAAATCTATTGGGTCACTTTGGCACTGAGCCCCTAAGCTGGTCCACAGCCTGCTTCAGCAGACACCAAACTCTCTCTCAAGTGCCTGCATTCGTGTGCTGAGTAGGTATTGTATTTATTTAGATCGTATTCAACAAAAGATCTTCACGGATTCACTCAAGTACTTAAGCATCTACTATGTGCCCAAAGGTCTTGAAATGTTGGGGGTCTGCAAGGAAGACAGATATGCCTAAACAGATAAATTACACTACTGAAATCATTTGAATGAAAGAGATGTGAATAAACTGCCGTGGGACTCCAGGCAAAGAACCCCCATGGGTTGACCTACAACTAAGAGATACAGCTCTGTCCTGGGGCTCTGAGGAGAAAAACAGCCACCATGGGGGGTGGACAGGCTCTGTACCATCTAAGGAAAGGAAAAGGAAGGGAGAGAAGATAAAGAGAAAACAAGAGAAACGGAAAGGTTTTCTTCTTCTGAGTGTTTCTGCCACCCACTTTTGGAGCACACTGCTTGCTGATGTCCTTTCCGGCCAGTCTTATCCTTCAGCCGGCTTCAGGAGACTTCACCAATTCGATTGTAAGGAGCTGGGCTCCTCCGTGCAGGCAATGCCAACTCCGGAGGGAGCCAGGAGGGGAGCCAAAGATTCACAGGACTCTGCAGCCCCTCTGCAGCTCACTGGTGTGGAGGGGCACCGAGGCTTCACCTTGGCCTCTGTCTCCAAGTTCACACAAAGGAGGGTCGGTTCCTTCCTCGCTAGATGAGCGTGGAGAGAAACCTCCTTCACAGAAGGGATTATGGAATAATTAAAGTCAGAGCCTTGAACAAGGCAAAGGGTTAGCACCATGAATCTGAAGTGACTGGACATGTGAATTAGTAACCAGTAGGACGAGGAGCTGAAGACAAAAAAAGGAAAAAGGCAAGAAACCAGTTCTCGATTTTCTAAGATGGAAATGCAAGTCTTTCTTCTTCCAAAAGAAAAAAGTCATTGAACCCTTTCCTTGAAAATAAAACTGAAAGGGGCCACATGTTGCAAAGAAGGGTTTTAACCGTGATGTCACTACACAATCATGTGTAGCCATCAGTTGTTAAGTGCACTGCAAATAGTTCACACCTTAACAATTATGTTACCAAAGTTCGCAGTTGAGAAATATAGACACACACACATATACATATATATACATGTAAGAAAAGAGTAGAGTGTGTGCCAATTGCTCACTGTACTATTGACAATATCACTCTTACAACTGAAAGCATGACTAGGAGAGAGAAGGTGGTGTGACCCTAGATTGCTAGAGTCACAGCAAGAAAAGTTAAGAAAGTGCCATCAGGTCATTTGGACAAAAGAATGCTATATGGCTGTTGGGTTTATAAGAGATCCATTGGAGAAAAACAAGTCACTACATTAAATTATTTTCTACTTACCTGCATCACCCTCTCCAAGAACACATATTCTAAAATGAGACAAGTTATTACATTAAAAATGACCGGCTCTGGCATTTGGAAAACTACACCAAATAATGAAGTAAAAACTGGGTTACAAACATCCTGGTATCAACTCCAACTACCGTCTTTTACCAAACTAAAACTCTAATGATCACTAATTCACTTGCAATCTAGTGCTCCTCCCATATACAAAATCAACAACTTCCAATGTGTCATAACTTTTTTAAAATTTCCCTAACATTTTAGAGGATAATGTAAATATGTCTCCTGGAAAAGTTGAGAAAGATGGAGACACTAGGAAAGGAAAAGACGAAAATACTCCCCTAATCAATGATGTAAAACACAAGGCATGAACAACTGTTAAAAGAATTCTCTATGACATTGATCAAGTCTACTATCTCTACGCCTGGCTCTTTCCTATCAGTCATTTGATACATAAACAAATAGAATAGTGTATTTCATGGGATCAATTCTTTTAGTGGCGTGCTTTCCCTTTGACCACTACATATGCTTTTATGTGTTTGCTTTATTTTCAGGCGGCGTCACATCAGAACACCCTCATCTCGGCAGATCTTTGCCTTAAGGAACCCTACCTCGGCCCTTGATCAACTGTACTCTGTGTTATGGTCAACTCAGAGCCCTACATGGATCAGTGTTTCCTACCGCCTCTCTCCCGTGCGTGGCTCATGTCAGGGAGTATAGTCCACCGAGTGAACAGTAAGCAGTCTTCCCAAAGCATCAGATATGAAAAGGAGGAGACGCGGGGTTGGGTGTGGGACCCCATTCCGTGCCTCAGTGCAGACAAGCTAGAGGTCAATGCATCCCTCCAGAGACTGGGAGAAAAACAGGAGGTTATGAGCACGAGGTTCCCTCTGCAGGCCTTGAAGCAGGGACCTGGAATCAAACTGCTGACACCGTGGATCGTGGTTGGTTTGACAGGGAACTCACGAGGAAGATAAGGACGTGAAATAATGAAAATCATAAGAACAGCAGCGAACACTTCTACTGAGCCAAGGACTGCACCCTGAATGTAAACTCTGTGCTGGAACATATCTTAACTCACATGACCCTGAAAGCATCCCGACGTAGTCAATGTTGTTCTTTGCACCATTTGCTAGATGAAGAGACTGGGTACAGTGGCTAGAAAACTCAGCCAGGTTACAAAGCGGATAAATGGCCGAGCCCAAGCTCAGTGCTCCTCTGTGATGCTCTTGGACTACAACTCCAAGTGAAGTCTCTAACGACTATCTCCGCTCGCACTGCCAACACCATCGTCCTCCGTGGAGTGGATGGAGGCAGGCGTGGGCAGGGCAGGGAGCCGGGTGTGGCAGGCCGCCAGATCTAAGGTCTGGCACACAGGTTGCCAGGTGGCTCCCTCCTCTGAGGGGGCCCAGCACACGCCCCAGGGGACTTGGCGGCAGGCCCCAGGGCCCTTTCCCCCGGATCTTGTCCACTTGAAAGGGGCCTGGCCCAGGTGGCCGGTTGGGCTGGTTGGCCAGCCTCCTTTGGACAAAGCAGGCGAGCCCAGCCAGCCTTCCAGTCGCCCCCGGCGTGGCACCAGCGCCCTCAGGCCGAGGGCCTCACGCGTGCCCTCCAACGCGGATTTCTCCTCAGAGCCGTGGCCTGGGCACTAGGAAGGCCAGGCCCTCCCGACTCCAGAGATGATGCTGGGACCGGTCGCCGGAAGGGCCTGCCCGTGTGGCAGCGGCTCCCCAAGCCGGCGGCCTGCTGGGGCCTCACTCACTGCTTGGCCATAAGCCTGTCTCGGCCCTTCGGATTCCACAGAGCCTTTCCTCCACCTGGCTGGAGTCGACAAGTGCGGGCGTGGGGTGAGGCCGTGGTTTTGCCTTTCCAGGAAGAAATGAGGCCCGGGCAAAAGCAGCTGGCCGAGGCAGAGCCTTGACCTGGCACCCCAGTCGGCCTTTGGCCACCAGGTCCAGACCACCGCTTCCAAAGAAGGGAAGCGGCCGGCCAGCTGATTGCAAGTGGGGGATGGGAGGGAGACAACAGCTGAAGCCAAGTCCAGCAGGGCGTTGGCGTTCCTTCTTCAGCTGGGACTGGCCTGGCCTGGCGGGCGGGCGGGGCCTTCACTGAGGACCCCCGAGGCCCGCCCTAGGCCCCGGCGGTGGCGGGTGGCGCATGCGCCCTTGGCCTCAGGGGTTGAACCCAAGCCCACAGGGCACTCAAAGCAGCCGGAGAAAGAAGGGGCCAGGGGAGAGGAAGGCAGGTAGGCGAGGCGGGCAGGGCTCGCCCACCTCTTCTCCTCAGGTCCCCGAGAGAGAAAGAGAGAGAGAGAGAGAGAGAGAGAGAGTGAGAGACAGACAGACAGACAGGCAGGGAAAGAGTGAGAGATCCCTGACCTCTGAGTATCTGCATCCACCACTGCTGCCAACTCACAGGCCATCCCACTTCCCCCCCTCCATCCCCATCCCCAGGCGCGGCCCCCCGGGGCCAGCCACACCACGGAGAGGCCCCTTCATGGTCACCTCCGTGCTGTCCCTTCCGGGCCTGACCCCACTGCAGGGGAACCGGTTCAGACAATCCAATCGTCTACATGTCCCTCTCCATGACAATTGTCTTCTCCAGTCTCACATGCCCAAACCGCACCCCCAACATCCTCCTTTGTCTGCAGCTGGAGATAGGAGGAGAATCTCTGCCATTGTGTTGAGAGACTCAGTTTCGCGGGTTTCTCCCCTGTACACGTGTTCTGAAGCTGGGTATTATTTTCTCCAGCGAACCTGTCTTGTGAAGGATTTGGCCAGCCATAAGAAGCTTCAGGGAAGAGGCGGAGGGGCTTCTCTCTCCGCCCCCGACAGCCCTGAGCTGGGTCAGTGCCTCAGACCTGGCCAGGGGCAGCCCATCCCCCGGCGCCCTCTCCCGGGGCATCCCAGGAAAGCTTCACAGCCAGCCCCACCCCACTCGCCACTGCCAGGACCATCGGCCTCCCTCGGGAGGACGGGGCAGGACAGGGAACCGGGTGTGGGAGGCCGCCAGATCTCAGCTCTGGCACACAGGCTGCCAGGCTGCCTGGTCCTCTGAGGGGGCCCAGCACACGCCCCAGGAAACTTGGCGGCAGGCCCCGGGGCTCTCTCCTCTGGAACTCGTCCACTTGAAAGGGGCCTGGCCCAGGTGGCTGGTTCGACCGGTTGGAAAGAAATCTTTTTCTTCTCTGAGAGACTGTTGCTTGTCATCTCCTGGACATGAGATGACAGACAATTGTTCCCATTTCCCTTTCTACTTGAAACCTGATGGATACATTGCCCACTGCCTTTAGAGACTGCAGGTCTTTCTGAAACTCTTTTCAGTGCGCTGGCTCACTTCAGCATCATTTCATTGTTCCATCCGAAATTCCTTTCAGTTGGATCTATTTTCCTTTCTAATCCTTTTGTATACCTAGATATTTAAAAGCTGCTCAAATCTGTAGTGGAGAAAAGTTGGGTTACAACTCTTTCAGACAGCATGTAAACCCACATTTTAGGGTTTCTACACAAAACGTCTCTGCCATGTTTCTAGCAGCTCTCCTTCCATATATTTTCCTCCAGGACTTCCTGTGACAAAATTGCCTTTCTAAAAGCCAGTCCTCCGTTCACTCTCTTGGCCAGTCACGTTTCCATAGAAAGAAAAAGGACTGGATTTTCCAAGGATGCAACAAGAATGATCAAGTCCCGATTCACACCTAGATATCCTGCTCCTGTTCTCCATGAATTGCAAAATTGAAGTTAATTATCTCGTTCATTTTGTCTAAATCTATTGGGTCACTTTGGCACTGAGCCCCTAAGCTGGTCCACAGCCTGCTTCAGCAGACACCAAACTCTCTCTCAAGTGCCTGCATTCGTGTGCTGAGTAGGTATTGTATTTATTTAGATCG
>NW_026691884.1:5000-27500 GCF_020826845.1 Diceros bicornis minor
CAGCGACGGAGGACACACGGCGTGCACCCAGCCAGTCAGTCTCCACGCCGCAGGCCGGTGGGACGACGAGGCACCCGCCCCCGCGAGGGGAAACGGGCATGCCTCCCCTACCGACTGGACCCCCGTCTCGCCTCAGACACACCATCGTAGCGGTGACCCGAAGGGGTCGCTGGAAGCGGGAAACGACACCACCGCTCGGCCTCAGGCACCTGACGGACGACCTGGAGCGCTCCAGGGGCACCACCAAGGACCGGGCGACACACACCCACACACACGGGGGAGCGTGTGGTGCGGCGGCGGCACGGCCCACCCCACCTCGGGGAGGCCCACTCGCCAGACGCGGCCGAGAGGCCACACGGAGTGTCCACTGCGTCACAAAGACCTCGGCCCCACCGACGCCACAAGGCAGAGGGCGGGAGAGCGAGGTCGGGCCGGGTTCCGCACCCCTGCCTTCCACACACCACCGACGGGCGGGGAGGAGAGGCGAGGGGCCCGTGGGCAGAGCGAGAAGAGCGGGCCCGTTTGACACAAACGCCCGTCCCTCGCCTGGCACGGCTTAGGCCCGGCCCAGGAGAGCGCGACATCACCACATCGATCACCGCGGCGCGACACGCCTCACGGAGACAACGACAAGAACAGCGGCAGTCACCGAGGGAGAGACTGCCTCAGCCTCACCGCTTCCCCCCCACCCCCGAGTCGTGCAGCAGCGGGCCACGACCCCAGGAGGTGAACGCCTGACACGCGGTGGCGCGGGAGCCCGAGGCGTGGGGTAGTCGCGACCGCACCGGGGTTGCCTGCGGCGGGGAGCGCACCGGGTAGAGGACCCGCGCCACCTCCCCCGCCGCCCTCGGGTGCTGGAGACCGGAGGCGGCACCGCGGATCGGGACACCTGGGACGCACAGGAGCCGGCGCGCAGGCCCAGCCCAGGCGGGCGGGCTCAAGTGGCAGGGGCAGAACCGGGCCTCCACCCCACGGTCACAGCCCGGAGCCCCGCCACGCGCGTCCAGAGGCCCAACGACTCCCAGGCGACAAACGTCCGGAGACAGCGTGTCAGCACCTATCTGGCAGCGAAAAACGACCATTTCGGGCGAAAGAATGGCCGCACCAGGCGACGGGGCCCACCCACGGATCACGGCGGCACCCCTTGGATCACGGGCCCGGTCACCAGGCCCCCGGCACCACCCCATCGCCACCAGCCCCGGAGCCCCCGCGACCATCTGGTCGACCCCGGAAGTGCGGCGGCAGAGGGGGCGCGGGGGCACGCGGGACCCGCGCCCGGCCGGGTACACCCTCGCCGTCTCGCCCTCGAGGGCAGGCGGCCGGTCCATCCTCCTCTCCGGGGCAGGACTTGGGGAAAAAAAAAGATTCCTCAGAGGCGCCCCAGGCGACCGGGCCCCACACGGGCAGGCCGGCGTCCGTCCACGTGCCCCCCTACCCCACCCGGGGCTCCACCTGCCTCTCGAGCCGGTCCCCACCTCCGGACCCAGAGGCTTTCGGAAAACTTGGCGATAGAAATCCAGCGCGACGACCCGGACCCACGCGGTCACGTGTCCGGGACGGGGACGCCCTCTCCCCGGCCCACCCTCGAGGGCGGGGGCCGGTCCGCGCTCTCCTCCGGAGTGGGACTTGAAAAACATCCCTCGGAGTCGCCTCCGACGACCGGGCCGCCACCACGGACGGCCCGGGCCGGTCGGTCCCCACCGCCAGAGCGGGACTCGGAAAACGCGGTGAGAAAAGTCGAGTCCGACGACCCGGAGCCACCCGTGCCCGCGGCCGAGCCGCCGCCGTCTCGCCCTCCACGGGCCTCCCCGCAAGGCCCGGGCCGGTCCCCGACCTCCGGAGCGGCGCGCGAGCAAGAAACCGGTGACACGGAGGGCCCGACGACCCGGGCCGCACGGGGGACGCCAGCCGGGCTCGGGAAGCCCCCCCACCTCGCCGGCCCCGGTCGGTCCCCGAGGGTCGCAGTGGCACCGGCGTCTGCTGGTCGACCCGTCCGGGCGGCCCCGCACACCCGCCGGCCTCGAGGAGCGCGGCGACAGCCACCTCCCCACACTCTCCTGCACGTCCAATCTCCGCCCGGCGGACGACGCGCCCGCGCCCCGGCACGACCGGGACCGATCCCGCCACTGCCACCGGCCTCCCGGAACTCCGCCTCGGTCACCGCGGCCAAGTCACCTCCCTTGCCGAGGTCGCCGGAGCTCCGGAGGACAGAAACGATATAAAAGCGGCCGCCAGGTGGCACCGGACAACCGGCGCGAACGTCAGCGGGACGGATCCGGATCCCTGGCCGGCCGGGGCGCGCAGCCGGGCCGCCTGGCGGCCCGACCCCGTCCCGACCCACCCCGGGTCCCATCTCCCGGCCCGGCGCGGCCAGGGGGCATCCGCCTCGGGGCTCCCAGCCGGCACGGCGCGACCCCGGCCGCCGGAGAGGGACTCGGAAAACGTGTGTGTTTCGGGCGCTCGCCCGTGAGGGGACGGGGAACATTCCCTCAGAGACGCCAGCAGGGGCGCCGGGACTGCCGGCACCGGCTGGCTTCCCGGGGTGGCCCCGAGCGCTTCCCGGGCGCTTCCCGGGCTCCCGGGAGGACTCAGGGAAACGCGGCGGGCGGGGCACCGCCAAAACGAAACCGGGCGAGTCGTCAGAGGACGACGACGACAGGGGAACGACGGAGCAACTGTCCGCATCCCGTCACTTCCAACCCGCGACGGCTTCCCAAGGCGGGCAGGCAAAGCCCAGAGGCCGCCGGGGAAACGACGGCGACGCCTGACCGCACGGAGGTTGAAGAGACACGAACGTGTCTCCCTCCGCGCGGGCCGCGACACAGTCCCGAGACAGCGCGCGGGGCTGGGGAGCGTGGGTGCAAATGCACCAGTGGCGACCAGAACATCGATGTCAGCGGTCCTTACCGTCGTGACAAGCGAGCAGACCCACAGAAAGTGGTGGGGGGTGGGGGAAGAGACTTCACAGCCATCCGCTCAACAGATCAGGTTCCAGTACGTCCGTACAAGGCCACGCTGCGAGTGTGTGTGTGTGCGTCTGCACGTGCGTGTGTTTGAGATGAGATACCTGTTGAACTGTTCCCTGAAACTAGAAAACGAAGAAAGGTGTAGATCTTTTGCCGGTTAAAAATAATAACATTAATTGTTTCACGAAGAAAGTTGTAGATCTTTTGCCGGTTAAAAATAATAACATTAATTGTTTCACGAAGAAAGTTGTAGATCTTTTGCCGGTTAAAAATAATAACATTAATTGTTTCACAGAACCGGCCAAACCTGCCAAAACTGAATTTTGGCCATCATGCAAAAGCAACCCACGGGAGTAAAAAGATGGCCTCTCCATCAAATGGGAGTAGGGCGACTGAACATCCACAGGCAAGCAAGCAAACACACAAAAGACCCTTGACCGGGCGGGCCTCGTGGCTTAGCGGTTAAGTGTGCGCGCTCCGCTACTGGCGGCCCGGGTTCGGATCCCGGGCGCGCACCGACGCACCGCTTCTCCGGCCATGCTGGGGCCGCATCCCACGTACGGCAACTAGAAGGACGTGCAGCTATGACATACAACTATCCACTGGGGCTTTGGGGGAAAAATAAATAAAGTTATTTTTTAAAAAAACTTTACTTTTTATACCGTCTTTACTGAAAACACCCTTCTTCCTTTTCCTTGAATATGAAGGTGTTTCCCTTATTAATTTTTAGTAGCTTTAGTCACATATACATATTTTTGTGTGTGTGTGAGGAAGATCAGCCCTGAGCTAACATCCATGCCAATCCTCCTCTTTTTGCTGAGGAAGACTGGCCCTGAGCTAACATCCGTGCCCATCTTCCTCCACTTTATGTGGGATGCCGCCACAGCATGGCCTGACAAGCCGTGCGTCGGTGTGCGCCCGGGATCTGAACCCGGGCCGCCAGCAGCGGAGCGGGAGCACTTAACCGCTACGCCACAGGGCCGGCCCCCTAATCACATACATTAATTAGAACTTTTAGGGGACCGCCCAGTGACGTAGCAGTTAAGTTCGCATGCTCCACCTCAGTGGCCCAGGGTTCACTGGTTCGGATCCCGGGCTCAGACACACACACCACTCTTAAAGCCGTGCTGAGGTGGCATCCCACATAGAGTCACTAGAAGAATGGACAAGTATGACATACAACTATCTACTGGGGCTTTGGGGAGAAAAGAAAGGAAAATAGGAGGAAGATTGTTAATAGATGTTAGCTCAGGGCCTCAATATGTGTCACAAACATGTGGAAACTAAACAACGGGCTACTGAACAACTGTTGGATCAATGAGGAAATCACAGGAGAAATCAGAAAACGTTGGGCCAGCCATGACGGCCTAGGGGTTACAGTTTGGTGCACTCCACTTCGGCAACCCAGGTTCGGTTCCCAGGCGTGGAACCACGCCACTCCTTGGTCAGTAGTCATGCCGTGGTGGTGGCTCTCGTAGAAGAACTAGAAGGACTTACAACTAGAATAGACAACTATGTATCAGGGCTTTGGGGAGGAAGTAAATAAAAAGAGGAAGATGAGCAACAGATGTTAGCTCAGGGCAAATGTTTCCCAGGCCCCCCCCCAAAAAAAATAGTAATCCCTCACTAGAGTTAAAAAAATATACCTAGAGACAAATCAAAATGAAAACACAACATACCAAAACTTATGGGCTGCAGCAAAAGCAGCGCTAAGAGGGAAATGAATAGAAAAACAGGCCTACCTCAACAAACAAGAAAAATCTCAAATAAACAAGCTTGCCCTATACCTAAAGGAACTAGAAAAAGACCAAACAAAGCCCAAAGTCAGTAGAAGGAAGGAAATAATAAAAATCACAGCAGACATTAATGAAATAGAGACTAAAAAAATACATACATAAAATAGAAAGGAAACTAAGATCCAGTTCTTTGAGAAGATAAACAAAATGGGCAAACCCTCAGCCAGAATCACTGAGAAAAAAAGAGAGAAGACTGAAATAGATAAAATCAGAAAGGAAAGAAGAGAAGTTACAACAGACACCACAGGAATGCAAAGGATTATAAGAGACTGTTATGAAAAGCTATACGCCCACAGACAGGATGATAACCTAGAAGAAATGGATAAGTTCTTAGAATCCTGCGACCTCCCAAAACTGAATCAAGAAGAAAGAGAGAGGGCCCGCCCGGTGACGTAGCGGTTAAGTTCACCCATTCCGCTGTGGTGGCCCAGGTTCCCTGGTTCGGATCCTGGGTGTGGACCTACTCACCGCTCATGAAGCCATGCTGAGGTGGCGTCCCACATAGAAGAGCTACAACTCTACAACTATGATACAGAGCTATGTAGTGGGGCTTTGGGGAGAAAAAAGAGGAAGATTGGCAACAGATGTTATCGCAGGGCCAATCTTCCTCCAGAAGAAGGAGGAGGAGGAGGAGGAGGAGGAGGAGGAGGAGGAGGAGAAGACGAAGAAGAAGAAGAAGAAGAAGAAGAAGAAGAAGAAGAAGAAGAAGAAGAAGAAGAAGAAGAAGAAGAAGAAGAAGAAGAAGAAGAGAGAATCTGAATAGACCAATCACAAGTAAAGAGATTGAAACGGTAATCAAAAACCTCTCAGAAAAGAAAAGTCCAGAGCAAGACAGCTCCCCTGGTGAGTTCTACCAAACATCCAAATAAGACTCAATATCTGCCCTTCTCAAATTCTTCCAAAAAATTAAAGAGGAGGGGAAGCTTCCTAACTCATTCTACGAGGCCAATATTACTCTGACATCCGAACCGGACAAGGACAGCATAGAACAAGAAAAATACAGGCCAATATCACTGATGAACATCGATGCAAAAATCCTCAGGGAAATATTAACGACTCGAATACAACACATCCCAAGGATCATCCACCACGACCCAGCGGGATTTATTCCAGGCATGTGGGGATGGTTCCACGTCCACAAATCAATCAAGGTGAACACACCACGTTAACAAAATGAGGAATAAAAACCACGTGACCATCTCAATAGAGGCAGAGGAAGCATTGGACAAGATCCAACATCCATTTATGATAGAAACTCTCGAGAAAATGGGCATGGAAGGAAAGTACCTCAACAGAATGAAGGCCACACATGGCAAACCCACAGCCCAACCTCATACTCAACGGAGAAAAACTGAAAGCCATTCCTCTGAGAACGTGAACAAGACAAGGATGCCAGCTCTCACCACTCTTATTCGGCATACTCCTGGAAGTCTGAGCCAGATCGATGAGGCAAGAAAAGGAAATAAAAGGGATCCAAGTCGGACAGGCAGAAGTGAAACTCTCACTATTGGCGGGTGACACGATTCTCTATATAGAAAACCCTCAGGAATCCACCGAAAACCTCCTGGAAATAATCAACAAATACAGTCGAGTTGCAAGATACAAATCAACAGACAGAAATCAGTTACATTTCGACACACTAACGACAAACTAGTGGAAAGTGAAGTTGAGAATACACTCCCATTTACAATCACCGCACAAAGAAGAAAATAGCAAGGAACAGACTTTACCGAGGAGGTGAAAGACCTATACGCTGAAAACTATAAGACGTTACTGAGAGAAGTCGAAGAAGAAAGAGATGGAAAGATATTCCATGCTCGTGGATTGGAAGAGTAAACATCGTTAACGAGAGGTCCGTTTGTACAGAATTCTCTCATCCTCAACTTCCCGACCTTGCCAATAAGATAAGAACGTCACTCTCCTCCTGGGATAGAGAGGACATCTTCCTCGGGGTGTGTGTGTGGGGGGGAGGGTGGTTGGTTGGTTGGTTGACCGACCTCCTGCTTCCAGGAAGCAAAGAAGGAGGGTCAGTCAGCACTCCATTCTTGCACCTGCTCCCTGATGGGGGTAAGGTTTTGCTCGTTTGTTGTTGTCGTCCTCTTTAAAAGCGTCTGTGTGTAGCTCAAAACAATACCCCAGCGTCCTTTCCGTCTCAGTGTTTGACCCGAGGTTTCAGCTTTTGACAGGAGGAGGGACACGTTTTTCTGGGGCACTCATTTTTATGACACGATGGTGTGGGTGAAGAAGGATAAGATGGGCGGGGGTGGGCCCGTGCCTTTTCTTTTCGCACGTGGTGGGGAGACGACTCGGCTCTTGCCAGACGGGATCTCATTTCCCCGTGAACCATCGGGCGGGCTATCAGGGGTAAAGAGGGAGAGCAAAGGTTTGAAGGACGTGGAGAAGATGTGTTCCAGATGCCAGGGTCTCCGGATTTCACCGGAGGCACACGAAAGTCACTGATTTCTGGACCACGTTTACGGCCGATGTCACGCGTAGGTCATTTTGAAACGAGGAGGCTACCGTCTGAGCCAATTTGGATATCGTCTCCAGCTCCCCCGAGCGGTGGAGCTGTGCGAGTCTAAGATGGGGCACATCCAGGGAGAGAATTGTGCCAGGGAAAGGGAGGCAGCAGTAAGTCATCGAGGATAAGGTCTTTAGAGGAGACTGACTCTTCTCAAGTGGATGAGGTAGCAGGAGATTTTTGTTTCATGGGTGTTAGCTATACGGGTTGGGAGGGAGCCGGGGGAGGGGCGGGGGCTTGTGGTGGTGGGGACACGGGTGGTGTTTATGTCCTGGTTAAGGTGAAAACACTCTTCAAGTGGAGATTTTTGTGCAAGGGTCCGGTCTGGCAGGACGGGAGGGTGCGGGTGGGTCCATTTAGCACGAAATCAGAAGAATCTGTAGCAGTAGTCCAGCCTCAGGCCTTTTGAGAAATAGGCAGAGAGGGGAGTTGAGCTTCATTCGTGACGGCAACCGGGACCTCAGGAGTAACAACTTCCATGTAAGAAGTAAAACTAGAACATGCTGTAGGAGGAAGAATTCTAAGAGAAAGAATTGGGGGTACAGGGCCAGCAAAGAGATTTTAAGACTTGACCTCAGAAGCGTGATCCATAAAAAGAAATGGAGACATTGGAAATCATCAAAATTAAACTCCTAGGTTCTGTGAAACACCCTCTTAAGAGGACGAAACGACCAAGGACAGAGTCTGGGGGCAGAAAATCTGTGCAAACCACACCTCTGATTGGAATTTGTAAAGAACCCTCAAAATGCAGTAGCAGTATCTTGGGAAAAAAAAAAATCCAAATACACAATAAACAAAAAGACAGAGCAGGCATCTCACATGGAGAGGAGGAGATAACCGATGAATTTACAAATCTGCACGTGAAAAGATGTGAGCCGTTTCCTGGAGATGCAAATGAGAATCGGAGTGAGATATCCTCGGGACACATTTGTCAGAATGCCTTCAGCAAAATACGAGAACAGTATCAAACTGCTAGCGAGGTCGCGGACGGACAGGCCGAGTCACTCACTCACGCCTCCCTGGTGGTGATGTAAAGTGGCATGGCCACTGCGGAAAACAGCGTGGGGGTTTCCAAGACTCACCAGCAACAACGACAAGAAAAAAACGACGACAGAAAATTGCAACCTCTAAGCCCTCGGAACGTCCTGCCTCCTAAGAGTGTCTTTGTTTAGCTGGGGCCTTGGGTGGTTGAGGGCCCCAGTGTGATTTCTGGCGCGGGGTCGGGGGGGTGGGGGGCGTGGGGGGGTGGGGGGGGGCTCGGGCCGTGCGGTCTCAGGTGGAGCTCCAGGAAGTCAGCTTCGTGGAGCCCTGTGAGTCCTTCTGGGGAGGCAGGCATCAAGCTCAAGGGTGCTCTGGAGGACACCACGCCCGAGCGGCCCGAGAACTTTCATGTTCATTCACGAAAAATCCTGGACACGAATGTTCTCAGCAGCTCTGTTCATCACAGCCCCGGATGGGAAACCACACAGATGTCTGATAAATAAATGGCAAGCAATAGGATATACTGGAGTATATGAGGAAGCCATTTGGTGTAAAACGAATTCAGCCTGACCTTGTTTTTCCAAAAGGGCCAGATGTGGCCTTTGAGCATAGATTGTCTATCTGCTTTAGGCATTTACTAGGCCACAAAGACAAGAATAAATGCCCTTAAGCTAAAGTAACTTCCCCCACATCAGCATTTCCTGGAGGGTAAGCCTCTCTCTCTCTAGGCTAAGGATTGATTGCTGACCCGCTGTGACCACCCAGCTGGGGACCACAGACCTGCTCTCCGCAGTGTTCATCAATTGCTGTGTGAATCGCTGTGCCGGGTAGGCAGGCCCGGCAGGCAGGCCGGGCAATCTCGTGAGTGCTGTAAAAGGGACATTCCAATCCTGTGCGATAGACACTCTGACGGTATATAACCACGCGGTACACCCCACTTCTTTGGCGCCCTTCCTTCCTTGGGGAAGGAAGGCCCTGGGCTATGTGGTCCTCAAATTTGGCTCATAATAAACTCACCCCAATTCTGATTTATAGATTGGTTATGGATTACTTGCGTCAACCTGTCCTTCAACAGTCCCCCTCCCTTGCCTATGTCGCCGGAGCTCCGGAGCACAGAAACTATATAAAAGCGGCCGCTAGATGGCACCGGACAATCAGCACAAACGTCCCCGGGAGGGAGGGAGGGATCCGGAGCGCGGGCCCGCGAGAGTGCACAGCCTCCGCCCACCGCCCCGATCGTGTCCTGGCCCACCTCGGATCATGACTCTCACCCTGGGGCGGCCGGGAGGGCGTCCCGCGAGGCCCCCGGGCGTCCACCTCGGAGGTCCCAGCCGGCACGGCACAACCCCGGGCGCAGAAGGAGGACTTGGAAAGCTGAGGGGGAGGGGCAGTTGCTGGGAAGGAGACAGACTCCCCACACCACTCCCGGGCCGGGCCTGGGCCGGGCCGGGCCGGCTGGCTGATGCAGACGTGGAAAATTCCCTCGGAGACACCAGCAGGGGGGCTGGGGCTGCCGGCACCTGCTTCCCGGAGTGGCCTGAGTGCTTCCCTGGCTCCCGGGAGGGCTTCGGAAAACGTGGCGGGCGGGGACTGTCAAACCGAAACCACGCAGGCCTCGTCAGAGGACGACAACAATGACAGAGGAAGAACGGAGGAATTGTTTGTACCCTGTCACTTCCAGGCCACAAGGTCTTTCTAAGGCGGACAGACAAATCCCAGAGGCCACTGAGGAAATGACTGATACACTTGACCACAGCAAAGTTTAAAAGACAAAATGTGTCTCTGCACGGGCCACAAAAAAAGGTCCAAAGACAACACACAGGGGTGGGGAGCATGGGTGCAAATGCATGAGTGAGTGGGGATAAGAATACTGATTTCAGCAGTCCTTACCATCACGACAAACAAGCAAACCCACAAAAATGGTAGGGGGTAGGAGGCAGAGACTTCACAGCCATCCACTCAAGAAATCAAGTTCCAGTACATCCGTACAAGGCCACGCTGAGAGTGCGTGTGTGTGTGTGTGTGTGTGTGTGTGTGTGTGTGTGTGTGTTTGAAATGAGGTAAATGTTGACGTTGAACCGTTCCATGAAAGTACAAAAAAATATTTGTAGATCTTCTGCCATTAAATTTTTTTTTTTAACAGTGCACTTATTTCCCTCAAAAAAGAAAGGAAAAGAAGATTATGAAAGGCAAACAGAGGGGCCGGCCAGGTGTCGTAGCGGTGATGTTCACACACTCTGCTTCAGCGGCCCAGGGTTCACCCGTTTGGATCCTGGGCACAGACAGACCTACTCAGCGATCATCAAGCCACGCTGAGGCAGTGTCCCACATAGAGCAACTAAAAGGAGGTATAACTATGACATACATACAACTATCTACTGGGGCTCCGGGGAGAAAAAAAGAGAGGAAAAAAGGAGGAAGGTTGGTAATAGATGTTAGCTCAGGGCCTCAGTACGCGTCACAAACATGTGGAAACTAAACAACGGGCTACTGAACAGCTATTGGATCAATGGAGAAATCAAAAAAATATCGGGCCAGCTCTGATGGCCTAGGGGTTAAAGTTTGGTGCGCTCCACTTCACTTCGGCAGGCAGCTCAGGTTCCGTTCCCAGGCGTGGAACCACGCCGCTTCTCAGTCAGTAGTCACGCTGCGGTGGTGGGCTCACACAGAAGAACTAGAAGGACTTACAACTAGAATATATGTGGCAGGGCTTTGGGGAGAAAAAAAATAAAAAGAGGAAGATTGGCAACAGATGTCAGCTCAGGGCCTACCCCGCCCCCCCGCCAAAAAAAGAAAATTAAAGATTAAAAAAACATTTGAAAAGGCAAACATAGAGAGTAAAACAGGTAAAAAGCCAAAACCTTAGTCCTCTGCATACAGAGGCCTCTTCCTTTTTGAGCCTAGGAAAGTATTTTGACTAAACATAGAATTCCTGTCCTTGGTGTAGATTCACTCAAAGGTAAAGCAAAACCTGATACAATTTCCTTAACAAGAGCAGACTGGAAGTTAGAGAAGACTATGCTTTTAAGAAAGAGGAAACCAAATTCTAATTTTGCACCAGCTTACTTCTGATACTAAAACTCAGTTACCGAATCAAATCCATCTCCATCTTAACCAACTTGACCACACACAAAACTTTTTCCTCAGAGTTGTTTTTTCCCCACACACTTTTCACAGGCTTTTTAAAGAAACAAGAATGGCTATTTTTTATACCGTCTTCACTGAAAACATCCATCTTCCTTTCCATGAAGACAAAGACGTTTCCCTTATTAATTGTTAGTAGCTTCAGTCACATATATTAGTTAGAACTTTTAGAGGCCGGCCCAGTGGCGTAGCGGTTAAGTTTGCGTGCTCCGCCTCAGCTGCCGGGGGTCCACCGGTTCAGATCTTGGGCTCGGGCCTACGCACAGCTCATCAAGCCATGCTGAGGCGGCATCTCACATAGAGCAACTGGAAGGACGTACAACTATGACATACAACGATCTACTGCGGCTCTGGGGAGGAAAAAAATAAAAGGAAAAAAGGAGGAAGATGGGCAATAGATGTTAGCTCAGGGCCGATGTCCCAGATAATTTAATTAATTGATTGATCGATTGATTGATGGCTTCATTAAAGAATTTATAACGCCTAGAAACCTTAATTTTTAGTGAGAACTAAGAGGTAAGCAACTGTGAACTGTTTTGTCCGTTAGCATTTTGTGGCTTGGCAAATCCTATGAACACTTTATAATTTTTAGAAACATGTCATTTCATAGCATACTCTTCATAAAGCACAAGACATGTTTATTAATAGTCCCAAACATCTTTTAGTTTCTCTGTCCTCAGAAGCCAACAGTGGATAAACCTATATTTAGTCGTTAAGGTCTAATATTTTATCCTATTTGGAAACGATCTAGCTATTCAATTAATGTTTTTTTTTAAAGATTTTATTTATTTATTTTTCCCCCAACGCCCCAGTAGCTAGCTGTCTGTCATAGCTGCACATCCTCCTAGTTGCTGTATGTGGGACCCGGCCTCAGCGTGGCCGGAGAAGCGGTGCGTCGGTGCGATCCCGGGATCCGAACCCGGGCCGCCAGCAGCGGAGCGCGCGCACTTAACCGCTAAGCCACGGGGCTGGCCCTTCAATTAATGTTTTATCCCTTAATTTCACGTAGCCAAACATCCAGGTTTCAAGCTACCAAAGAGATTTTGGAAGTTGTTTTAAGTACACATGCCAGGGCCGGCCCCGTGGCTTAGCGGTTAAGTGCGCGCGCTCCGCTGCTGGCGGCCCGGGTTCGGATCCCGGGCGCGCACCGACGCACCGCTTCTCCGGCCACGCTGAGGCCACGTCCCACATACAGCAACTAGAAGGATGTGCAGCTGTGACAGACAACTATCTACTGGGGCTTTGGGTGAAAAAAAAAGGAGGAGGATTGGCAATAGATGTTAGCTCAGAGCCGGTCTTCCTCAGTAAAAAAAAAAAAAAAAAAAAGAGGAAGACAAGCATGGATGTTAGCTCAGGGCTGATCTTCCTCACACACACACACACACACACACAAAATAAGTACACATGCCATAAAATGTAACTCCTGCTAAAAGTTTATCAGAGTGACGTCAGCATCATGGTGGCATGAGTTGTTCCCTTCGCCTCTCCCCTCTAAGGTACAACCAAACAGACGTCTACTGACCGACACAGGGATTCCCTACACAGCACAACAAGATGCTGAGAGATCCATGCGGCTGTAGGGGAGGAAGGCAAACCCTCTACCGTCTTTAGGTCCTTCTGGCTGGGCTACAAATTAAATCGACACGAGATGGAGTAACGGGAGAAAATCAAACAAAGCTTTAGAACGTGTATACACGGGAGAGACTCAGGAAAAGGGAACAACTCACCAACACGGCCGAGCTGCCAGTTTAAATATTATCTTCAGCTTTAGCTTTTTAGACAGAGGAGGACCTTGGGGGTAGTGGTTTGGGATTTCAAAGAGGAGGAAGGCAATTTACACGGCGTTGGAAACGTAAATGGGCCAACTACAGACAAGGTGAGCTGAGACACATGTTTTACATGACATTAAAGTTATGTGATGGCATTAGTCCATCCCTGGAATAGCCCCTTCTATTTTAAATTCTTTTAGGCAGTTGGGGGGAGGTCAGAGTTCCTTTCAGAGTCTTTTGTTCTTAAAAACAATCAAGCCAAAGAGACACATTTTGGGTTGGCCCAGTCTGATCCCCCACACAGCTATACATCTGAAGGTGGGTGGACCGGACCCTCGGGAAGCCCTGGAACTAGGGAAGCGGCCCCTTCCTCCTGACGGTGGCGACGATGCAGGACATGGGTCCTCAAGCTGCAGCCAGCGTGACTGTGAGTGGAGGCAGGGGCAGCCCAGCCTGCGTGCAAACACTCACGGAGTGGCAGATGCCTGGCCTGTGAGAGCACCCACCGAGCGGTGGCAGTCCTGCCCGCATGAACTTGGAGTGGCCCGACCGGCACAACTGTGAGCAGATGGGGCAGGAACAGAAAAAACAGCCCCCTGTCACCCCCGCCCCCGCCGTGGCAGGTGGAGTCTGTGGCCAGAAGCATTAGAAGCCACAGCAGAAGCGGTGACCCAACCCCGCTTCACCAGCCGGGGGGGCCGCATATGAGTCCCTGGGTCCCTGGGCTCCCACCAGTGACGGCACACCTGTGAACCCAGCACCCCTGGCAGCAGTGCAACCGGCACCCCAAGACAACCTGGGAACAGCAGTGCAGGTGGTGCACGGGACAGCAGTGTGTGAGCCCACGGAGAGCCAGTGGAGGAACACAAGACCCGGGCAATCAGAACCAAAGTAACTGAAGCCTGACCCAAATAAGAGAAGGCCGTGACTACCACAAATGTGCCCCAGCAGAGGATCCATTCATCAAACAGCATGAAGATCGACAGTACAGTAACACAGCAGAACAGAAGGAAAATGACAACTCTCCAGAAACCAAACCCGAAGTCACAGACGATGACAATCTGACAGAGAACTCAAGACAGCTGCCCTAGGGGGCGGCCCCGTGGCTTAGCGGTGAAGTGCATGCGCTCCGCTACCGGCGGCCCGGGTTCGGGTCCGGGCGCGTACCGACGCATCGCCTGTCCAGCCATGCTGGGGCGGCGTCCCACATACAGCAACTAGAAGGGTGTGCAACTATGACACACAACTGCGTCCTGGGGATTTGGGGAGAAAAAGGGGGGGGGAAAAGGAGGAGGATTGGCAACAGATGTCAGCTCAGGGCCGGTCTTCCTCAGAACAAAAAAAAAGAGGAGGATTGGCATGAATGTCAGCTCAGTGCCGATCTTCCTCACACACACACACACACACACACACACACAGAGAAAACAACTGTCATAGAGAAACTCAACGAGTTACATAAAAACTCAGACAGAAGGACAGTTCGAGGAGCTCAAGAATAAAATTAACGAACAGAAGGAATACTTCAACAAAGAGATTGGAGCTCTAATAGAAAAACCAAACAGAAACTCTAGATATGAAGGACACAAATAGTGAGATTAAAAAATAAGGTTAAAGGCATTAAAAAAAAAAAAAAAAGAGCAGACCCTATGGAGGAGAGAATTAGTGAGGTCTACGATAGAAGCCTAGAAATGCTCCAGGTAGAGGAGGAGAGAGAACTAAGATTTTTAAAAAACCACGAAATTCTTTGAGAAATATCCAGCTCGATTAGGAAAAGTAACATAAGGCTTATAATCTCCCAGAGGGAGGAGAAGACAGGGAGAAAGGAGCAGAGAGCTTCTTCAAAGAAATGATTGCTGAGAACTTCCCAAACCTGGGGAAGGAACTGGACCTGCAAGTGCTGTGCGAGTCTAAGATGGGGCACATCCAGGGAGAGAATTGTGCCAGGGAAAGGGAGGCAGCAGTAAGTCATTGAGGATAAGGTCTTTAGAGGAGAGCGACTCTTCTCAAGTGGATGAGGTAGAAGGAGACCGGCTGGATTTGTGTGTGTGTGTGTGTGTGTGTGTGTGTGTGTGTGTGTGTGCGCGTGTGTGCGTGTGTGTGTGCGTGTGAGGAAGATCAGCCCTGAGCTAACATCCACGCTAATCCTCCTCTCTTTGCTGAGGAAGACCGGCTCTGAGCTAACATCTATATTGCCAATCCTCCTCTTCTTTTTCCCCAGAGCCCCAGTAGATGGCTGTATGTCACAGTTGCACATCCCTCCAGTTGCTCTATGTGGGTGTGGGAGATCAAGATTTGGCCACCCTGAAATATATCTCTTTACCTTTTTTTTTTTTTTACTTTGAGAATTTTCAAAGGGCCCTGGAACTTCTCAAAGACATTTGCTCTCTTCCTATAAGGAGGAAGATACTAAACTTATTAGGCTTATTCAGTATGTTAAATTACATGGAAAGCATTGTCAGACAAGTGACGATAAGCCTGCTCAGGTGCTATTATGTGGGTAAATGTTATTCATATAGGTGTTTTAAAATTGTATAACGTTACTGAAATGCTGATCTGTCCTGATTATCAGTCATAATTCTGGTTATTATTATTTTAAAGTGTTGTATGTCACAAAATTAACCAAATTTCTTTGTCAATTGCCATTTTGAGGTCTTGTTGTTTACAGACTTATTTCTTTGCTCTAATGCTTTTGCAAAATATGTTTCAACTTCAGAAAAATTCATGGAAAGGACTCTGATGTTTACACTGGAATACAGGTTTCTGACAAACTTTCTGATCACGAAAATGAACGTGGTAAGAAATTACAGAAATCTGATGGAGAAACCGACTTCATGAAGCTGCTAACAAAAAGGTTGGGATCAAGAATGGATTACACAGGACTGAATCAACTGATAAGGATAATTATAATTTCTATGATTTTTCATTTGAAGTGTTGCTGAATTTTCAATGTTTTGTTTTTTCAGATTTAAGGAAAACTTTTTCTCTTTTCTCCTGAGCTAGCTATGATTTATAGCAATTTGGTAAATGATATTTTTGTCAGTAAAATTGAAATATTTATCTTTTTCTCTCTATCTGATCCCTCAAATTTGGAAACTCTTAGTGAGTGAGTATTGTTGTTTTCATGGCAATATAGTTACTTGCATAAGTTCAATAAGAATCTGTTCTCCTTATCACAGGACACAATTGGAAACACTGGTTATGTTACCAAGGTTGTAACTGGAACATCATATTTGCGATATCACCCTGCAGCTTCTGAGGAATGAAGATTTGACTTTATGGAATAAAGCCACACGGAAATATTGGCCTGGTACCTTATGTTCCAAGCAGCACTTACCAGGATAAGTCAAGAATGTCACTTATCTGTCAGGTACAAGGAACCTCGAAATATTTGGGGGGAACCTCAGAAGAGAGGAATTCACCCAAATCTATGGGTATTGCAGACAAAGTCTGATGACAAAATCCTTGGCTTTGCTTTCCTGGCCTCGAGAGACCTTTAAAGTTCAATGTGAGATTCCTTATCAAAAGTTCCAGCAAAGCAGATTTAAAAGAGCCTATGTGATCAACTGCTATTCTTGCTGTACTTATGTAAATAATTGGGCCAACTCTATTGGAACTAGACTTATTTTGCAAACTAGTTTTAATTTTGCTATCTTAATAAAAATGAGGGTGATTTTAGAGAGAAAAATTATATTTCGGTAAAAACTATTTCAGTATAAATTTGCGGATATTAGATCCTAGTTTTGTTGTCTTTTGAGGTTTTTGTCTTATATCTGTTGACTGGACTGGATCCTGATTTCTTCTAGTCTCCTGAAACATCTGGCGACAGATGTCCAAACTAACGTTTTTGATTTTTTTCCATCATTTTCATTGGAAATCGCTGAAAACTAAACCTGCCCTTTTTCCTGAAGACTTACAAACTGAAGCCGATGGACTGGACTTGATATAAACTTAAGAGATGACCTGACGACACCATCAGAGACATTTTAAACTGCAAAAGATACTTGGACGCTGACATCTAAAATGCTTCTTCACTGGCTGTCCTCTGAACTCAAAAACACGTTTCCAATCGGCTCCAACCATTAACCTTGTTTCTCTTTTGTTTCCATAGAAATGCTTCTATTAAATACTTGATTGCTTGCTTCCACAATATAGGCGTCACCTTGAGAGCCCACCTGCATCACCACCTTCTGAAATGAACTTAATTGAACCGACCTATTATCAGGACTAAGAAACGTGTTCAGTGAGATGAAACAATCTACCAACTCAGCTTCTGGACTATGAAACTTCTGTAAGTTTCAAAAGGACTGTGAAACTTTTAGTTTCAGAGGCGGGACTGTGGGAGATCAAGATTTGGCCACCCTGAAATATATCTCTTTACCTTGATTGTTTTCTCTGAGGGACATTTGACCTCCCCCACTAACTGCCTAAAGAATTCGACATGGTGGCTCCTTCCTGGAACAGATCTTCTATCATGATGGCTGTAATGATCATGTAAAATAGATGTTACAATGGGAGGGGCACCAAGCCCCTTTTATCCCAAAACTCTAACTCTCCCTGACCACATTCTCTACAGCTGACCCCGAAAAGAATGGTCCTCCTGCCCTCTGAAGTCCCAGGCCACTACCCACCCCCAACACGCTCCTCGCCTTTAGCTGCAATACTTAGGCAAGCAGCTTAGACAGAGGGACGAGTTGCTCATTTCTGAGTTTCTCCCATGTATACATGTTCTTAAACTTGGTATTATTTTCTCCTGCTAACCTGTCTCGTCGATTATTTGGCCAGCCGTAAGAACCTTAAGGGAAAGGGCAGAGGGAGATTCTCCCTCTTCCCCCGACATGGGACACGGCCTCAGCATGGCCGGAGAAGCGGTGCGTCGGCGCGCGCCCGGGATCCGAACCGGGGCCGCCAGCAGCGGAGCGCGCGCACATAACCGCTAAGCCACGGGGCCGGCCCTGACCAGCTGGAGTTTTGTTTCGTGTGTGTTAGCTATTGAGGCGGGGGAGCGGCAAGGAGGGAGAGGGGTGGTGGGGGTGGGGGTGGGGGTGGTGTGTCTGCTCTGGGTGAGGCGAGAAAACTCCCCAAGTGGAGATTTTTGTAGAAGGGTCCGGTCCGGCAGGACGGGAGGGTGCGCGTGGGTCCATTTAGCGAGCAATCAGAAGAATCTGTAGTCGCTGAGACTCAGGCCTCTTGGGAAAGAAGCAGAGAGAGGAGTTGAGCTTTGTTCCTCAGAGCAACTGGCGCCTCACGGGTAACCACAGAAGGTTCCCAGAACAAATGAAGTTGCGGGAGCCAGCGTGCCCTGTGTGCTGCTCTCAGCCCGAAGGCGGGCAGGCGGGCAGCTGCTCCCGTCCTGCACTCTCCCACGGTCCGGGTCCCGCCCCCAGCCCCACTCGCACCCACAGGGGAGGGCGGCCCCGGAACAAGTCTCCTCTCATCCACCATCATCTCGCCACCCTGACGGCTTTGCCCGAGATACCAACTCGGCTGTACCCACGCCCATGCGGGATTTTCCTTCGGACGAGGGGCCCGGGTTCACCACGGAGGATGAAACCCCTAGCCTTCCGTTGCCAAGTGGGTGGGACTCGCCAGCCAGGGAGGGGGGGAAGGGAGGTCAGGCCCATTCACTCCAATGGGCCTCAGGGAATGGTTTCATTGAAATGCAGAAAGCTCTGCGGTCAAGTCGGAGCCTTTCACTTCGCCTCGGGCGTCTCTCCACTGAATGGCTCTCTTCAACTCCCCCACCCTTAGGCTGCAGCTTCCAAACTGCAGGGAGAGAGGGAGGGAGCATGGATGTCTGAGAAGCGCGACTCCTCTGGGACAGAAAGAGCACCCCCCCCGCCCCCGCTTTCCCTAACCCGCTAAACCACTTGAGAATCAGGGCTGTGGGGACTGACGTCCCGGTTTACGTCTTCCTCACTGCGTGGCGCGTGGCACGGGGCGGGGGCGGGATGGGGAGCCGAATCGAAGGGGGACACCAAACAGATAATCTCGGTGTGTCGGAGTTCACGGGACAAACGCGGGCTTGGAGTCCCGAGGGCCGGGAGAGGCCTGGCAGGGGATGGTTTGACTCATCCACCCTGGGTTACGGGCCCAGCAAGCAAACTCCTAACTGGCGACGCTCTGCTCTAGGTGCAGGTTTTGATCATTCGTCTTCAAGTCCGCTGGATCGGTCTGTCCTCCCTCTCCCACCTGCTTCCCGCGGGAAGTCCTCAGTCTCGTGCCGCATACCCACTGGCGATTTCACGCATCGCCTCCTCACCCTTAAGAAGAGGAAGGATGATGGACAAACATGAAGGAACCCCCACCGACAGCACCTCCGAGTGAACGGGGGGGGGGGGGGAGGGGCTCTCTCTCAGTGGGCGAACGGTGACTCCAAGTCGTGATCCCGAGATTTGACTTTAAAAATCAAATAACCCTGGAACAGTGAACTCGACGAGGAGGATGTGAACGTACCTCGTGCCACTGCCGTACGATTATGAAGGGTGAAAAGGCTAGGTTGTAAGTGCTGTCCATCTTGAAGCACCATTTTAAAGAACAGAACAATAAACACCCTCTCTCCTTGACCCGGAGCAGGGGATTGCCTGCGTCTGTCAGAGAGGGTCACGTCACCTGCACCGTGACCCACCAGGGTTCAGCCATTTGAAATCGGTCCTTCCTCTCGAGGTGACTAAAACTCGCCAATGACAGCAGGTTGTAGGCGCTGTCATTCCCGTCAAGGAAAGGCAGGGAGAATTTCAGCGTTTCAAAGCATACCCTGTCCCCCTTTCACAGCAAGTACCAGCTGAATTATGTGTAATTTCTGAATCGGCTTTCTCCCGGAGTCACTTCACTTCTCTCTCTTGGTGGTGGTGGTGGGGGGGGGGGGCAGGGCGCGCCGTGGGGGGGAGGCGGGGCGGCACTTGGAACCAGCGCAGAGCAGCTAAGGCTGTTGCCAAATCTTTCTGTCGGTGCCCACGCATGCAGACTGTGTGTGACCCGAAGGATGTACAGCATCCCACTGAGGGGTGAGGGTGGGGGAGTTTCCGGTGTGTAAGCCTGCGTTCAGCAGGCATAGGGGAGGAGAAACGATGTTCCCGCCGCTATCCCCCTTCTGAGTCCTTGGCTGAGCCCACCCCGGCCCGGTAACAAAAAGACAGATCCAGAAGAGAACGACAGAGAGATTAGGAACGCGTGCAAGGGCACGTCACTCGGGGAGAAGCCTAAAGCGGAAGTCACTCGAAGTGGCGGCTCTGACTGAATTCCAGCTCCTAGAGCACGTCACACCACGGACAATCCAGTTGTAGCGAAATGACAGGAGAAAGGAAAGCGGCTCTAGGCTTCCGAGGCCAGCCACCTGTGGGAAGGTCAATCAAGAGATGGGAGGAGTCAAGGTTTTGTTTGAAACAGAGTCCTCCGGGCTAGCGTCTGGGCTGACAAGCGTCCTCCTGGTTCAGGGAGGGCACCTTTCCCGTGGGAGCTTCATCTCCCGATTTCAGGTCAGGACGACAAGGGAGAGGTCCCGTGCCCTTCTCGCGCCCGCTGTTTCTCAAGGCCAGGGCCTCGAATTCCAAAGAACCCATGTGCCAGAGCGGGTCGATGTGGGGGCAACCTATTCCGGCTCCCTGACTTCACAGGGAAGACTGCTCTCTCCTCATTCTAGGGAAAGCTCCCAAACCACCGTCACCCAGTGCGGTCCACCTACACCAACCGTCCCTCCCTCCTTTCGAAATAATTTCTGCAGTGGCAGAAGGACGGACATGCCACACACGCCCCCCAGTCCACCTTCACCTCCACCCCCACCGTCTGCTTCCTTGAGGGCCGAAAGTGCTGCGTCCGAGAACGGAACGGGACTCGGAAACATTCTAAAGGGATGACTCGGGCCTGCCTGTTGAAAAAAGCACCCTGCCGTTAATCTGATTGGTCTTTCCCCGGGGTGTGTGTGGGGGGGGGGGGAGGGGGCGTTGTTAATTTTGAGGTGATGCGAATGTCCTGGAAATAAATACATATTGGTGACGGCTGTGCCACTGTGTGAATAGACTCCCAAGGCCCACCGGCTGGTGCACTTTTTAAAGGCTTGATTTTACAGGACGTGACCTCAATTTTCAGAGTGATGAAAATTAGGTAGGTGGGTCGGTCTGCAGGTAGTCGGCTTGTCGGTGGGTCTCCCTACCTTTATCACATACACACATAAAGGGAAGAGACAGACAGACGGAGACGGAGACAGCTAGTTCGTTATCGACACTGGGCACAGACATTCATCTGAGTGCTCTTACCCGTTCCCCAAGCTAATAACGTCTGTGTAGATCAAGATCACCCACATAGGAGAACGAGAACCACTTCCCAACAAGCAAGAGGGTCGGTGGGCCTCCACCTCCACCTCCACCTCCACCTCCACCTCCACCTCCACCACTTGCATTTGGCAGAGGAGTGGGAAAGCCGGATGGTGGCAAAAAAAGGAAGGCCCATCCCGACGAGAGGTGTTTGGCGTGTGGAAAAGCTGGAGGCGGGCTGACTAGAAGAAGGGCGTCCTATGTAACGGGGGGGGGGGGGGGGGGGGGAGCAGATTTGCTTTCCTCTTTGCTCCCAAGTTGGGTGGGAGGGAGAGGTCCTAAGTCAGGGGCCCAAATGAGGACAGCCGTCAGTTGAGTGGTGACCCTGAATCTCTGAGCGTTTTGGGCCCATCGCCGCGGAGGTGTGCTTTGGGCTTTGCAGCCCGAAAGCCCTCCTCCTGTGAGTTTTCCGCCGGACGCCTTTTGTGGAAAGAGAAACTCGATTGTGCTGCCTGCCTGCCTCCGTCCCTGCCAGCCTCCCTTCTTTCCTCCTGCTCCGTTCCCTCCCCCCTCCTCGCTCTAGCTCTCTGAATACAAAGTAAGGACAGTAATTGTTTTTTTCTGTTTTGACATTTTTTACTTACTTACTTACTTACCTTTTTATTTATTTATTTATTTATTTATTTATTTATTTATTTATTTATTTACTTATTTATTTATTTGTTTGTTTGTTTGTTTGTTTATTTATTTATTTATTTATTTCCCCCAAAGCCCCAGTAGATAGCTGTACGTCCTAGTTGCACATCCTTCTAGTTGCTGTACGTGGGACGCGGCCTCAGCGTGGCCGGAGAAGCGGTGCGTCGGTGCGCGCCGGCGATCCGAAACCTGGCCGCCAGCATCGTAGCGCGCGCACTTCACCGCTGAGCCACGGGGCCCGCGCAAGGAAAGGACAGCCATTGTGATAGCTCCATTTAGAGACATACGCCGACGCTCCCAAGTGTCCGCGCCCTGCATTTTTCTGTATGTTACCAATTTCTCTCTCCAGGCCTTGTCTAGTGGCACGCGGCAATCTTT
>NW_026691884.1:35000-36386 GCF_020826845.1 Diceros bicornis minor
GCCTTCCGCGCCCGGCCGCCTCCCACCCGTCCCGCGCGCGGGCCACGGCGGCCCGCCGGGCGACGGAGGCGGCGCCGCCCCCGCCCCCCGAGGGCTCGGGGCGCGCGGCGCGGCGCGGACGCGACCCGGGGGAGGGCGCGCAGCGGCGGAGGACGCCGCGGCGTCCCGCGGGTCACCGCCGGGGCACGCGTCCCCGGGGCGCGGCCCCGCGCGCGACTCGGCCTCGGCGCGAGCCGCCCCGGCGGGGCGAGCCGGGGAGCGGTGAGCGGTCCGGGACCCGGGCGCGCGCGGCAGGCCGGCGAGGGGCCGGCCGGCCGGACGCACCGGGACGGGCCGCCAACGCGGGCGGGCGGGCGGCGAGCGACGGCGGCCCGGACGGACGCGAACCCGCCGGACCACGGGGGGTGGGCGGGTGGACGGGTCCGACCGACCGCGCGTCACGGGACCGCGCCGCCCACGCCCCGGCCACCCCGTGGCCGCGTGCGGCGCGAGGGAGCTCCCGAAGGGTCCGTGGCGGCCGCGGACCTCGGCTCGAGCTCACCACCTCTCCATCTCCTCGCGGGCAGCGCCCCCGGGCCCCGGCGCCGACCACCTCCCACCTCTCACAGGCCACCGACGAGCGGCCGCCGGCGTCGGGGGGGAGGGCTCGGCGCGGGCGGAGGCGCCGTGTCTGCACTTAGGGGGACGGAGGGCCCGGGACGGGGCCCTGCGAGGGAACCCCCAGCCACGCTCCCCGGGGAGGCGACGCCCCGGGGGCGATTGATCGTCAAGCGACGCTCAGACAGGCGTAGCCCCGGGAGGAACCCGGGGCCGCATGTGCGTTCGAAGTGTCGATGATCAATGTGTCCTGCAATTCACATTAATTCTCGCAGCTAGCTGCGTTCTTCATCGACGCACGAGCCGAGTGATCCACCGCTAAGAGTCGTACGAGTTTGAACGGCGGGGCTCCCCACGCAGGGGGAGCCCGCCCCTGGCACGGCACAACCCCGGAGGGTGCCTCCGGCCGGCCAGCGAGAGACAACGAGACCGGACACCGTGAGGTCGGAAGGTTGGACGACGGGGCGTCCGGCACCGGCCCCGCGGGGACGGGCTCAGACACCCCACAGGCGCCCGGGGGTTCCCGCCTCCGGCGAGGACGCGGGGCGCACGCGGACGCGCGCGCGCGGCACGACGGCCACCGGGTACGCCCCCTCCCGGCGGCCGCCGCGACCGCGGCGCCGCACGGCGCCCCGGCCCGCGGAGGCGGAGCCTGGGGGAGGAGAAGGAGGGCCGTGGCTCCCCGACTCGCTCCCCGCGGGCCCGACCGCCCCGACCCGAGGCGGACGGGCGAGACCCCCAGGGGTCTTTAAACCTCCGCGCCGGGACGCGCTAGGTACCTGGATGGGG
>NW_026691885.1:0-20000 GCF_020826845.1 Diceros bicornis minor
GGCGGGCGGGGCACCGCCAAAACGAAACCGGGCGAGTCGTCAGAGGACGACGACGACAGGGGAACGACGGAGCAACTGTCCGCATCCCGTCACTTCCAACCCGCGACGGCTTCCCAAGGCGGGCAGGCAAAGCCCAGAGGCCGCCGGGGAAACGACGGCGACGCCTGACCGCACGGAGGTTGAAGAGACACGAACGTGTCTCCCTCCGCGCGGGCCGCGACACAGTCCCGAGACAGCGCGCGGGGCTGGGGAGCGTGGGTGCAAATGCACCAGTGGCGACCAGAACATCGATGTCAGCGGTCCTTACCGTCGTGACAAGCGAGCAGACCCACAGAAAGTGGTGGGGGGTGGGGGAAGAGACTTCACAGCCATCCGCTCAACAGATCAGGTTCCAGTACGTCCGTACAAGGCCACGCTGCGAGTGTGTGTGTGTGCGTCTGCACGTGCGTGTGTTTGAGATGAGATACCTGTTGAACTGTTCCCTGAAACTAGAAAACGAAGAAAGGTGTAGATCTTTTGCCGGTTAAAAATAATAACATTAATTGTTTCACGAAGAAAGTTGTAGATCTTTTGCCGGTTAAAAATAATAACATTAATTGTTTCACGAAGAAAGTTGTAGATCTTTTGCCGGTTAAAAATAATAACATTAATTGTTTCACAGAACCGGCCAAACCTGCCAAAACTGAATTTTGGCCATCATGCAAAAGCAACCCACGGGAGTAAAAAGATGGCCTCTCCATCAAATGGGAGTAGGGCGACTGAACATCCACAGGCAAGCAAGCAAACACACAAAAGACCCTTGACCGGGCGGGCCTCGTGGCTTAGCGGTTAAGTGTGCGCGCTCCGCTACTGGCGGCCCGGGTTCGGATCCCGGGCGCGCACCGACGCACCGCTTCTCCGGCCATGCTGGGGCCGCATCCCACGTACGGCAACTAGAAGGACGTGCAGCTATGACATACAACTATCCACTGGGGCTTTGGGGGAAAAATAAATAAAGTTATTTTTTAAAAAAACTTTACTTTTTATACCGTCTTTACTGAAAACACCCTTCTTCCTTTTCCTTGAATATGAAGGTGTTTCCCTTATTAATTTTTAGTAGCTTTAGTCACATATACATATTTTTGTGTGTGTGTGAGGAAGATCAGCCCTGAGCTAACATCCATGCCAATCCTCCTCTTTTTGCTGAGGAAGACTGGCCCTGAGCTAACATCCGTGCCCATCTTCCTCCACTTTATGTGGGATGCCGCCACAGCATGGCCTGACAAGCCGTGCGTCGGTGTGCGCCCGGGATCTGAACCCGGGCCGCCAGCAGCGGAGCGGGAGCACTTAACCGCTACGCCACAGGGCCGGCCCCCTAATCACATACATTAATTAGAACTTTTAGGGGACCGCCCAGTGACGTAGCAGTTAAGTTCGCATGCTCCACCTCAGTGGCCCAGGGTTCACTGGTTCGGATCCCGGGCTCAGACACACACACCACTCTTAAAGCCGTGCTGAGGTGGCATCCCACATAGAGTCACTAGAAGAATGGACAAGTATGACATACAACTATCTACTGGGGCTTTGGGGAGAAAAGAAAGGAAAATAGGAGGAAGATTGTTAATAGATGTTAGCTCAGGGCCTCAATATGTGTCACAAACATGTGGAAACTAAACAACGGGCTACTGAACAACTGTTGGATCAATGAGGAAATCACAGGAGAAATCAGAAAACGTTGGGCCAGCCATGACGGCCTAGGGGTTACAGTTTGGTGCACTCCACTTCGGCAACCCAGGTTCGGTTCCCAGGCGTGGAACCACGCCACTCCTTGGTCAGTAGTCATGCCGTGGTGGTGGCTCTCGTAGAAGAACTAGAAGGACTTACAACTAGAATAGACAACTATGTATCAGGGCTTTGGGGAGGAAGTAAATAAAAAGAGGAAGATGAGCAACAGATGTTAGCTCAGGGCAAATGTTTCCCAGGCCCCCCCCCAAAAAAAATAGTAATCCCTCACTAGAGTTAAAAAAATATACCTAGAGACAAATCAAAATGAAAACACAACATACCAAAACTTATGGGCTGCAGCAAAAGCAGCGCTAAGAGGGAAATGAATAGAAAAACAGGCCTACCTCAACAAACAAGAAAAATCTCAAATAAACAAGCTTGCCCTATACCTAAAGGAACTAGAAAAAGACCAAACAAAGCCCAAAGTCAGTAGAAGGAAGGAAATAATAAAAATCACAGCAGACATTAATGAAATAGAGACTAAAAAAATACATACATAAAATAGAAAGGAAACTAAGATCCAGTTCTTTGAGAAGATAAACAAAATGGGCAAACCCTCAGCCAGAATCACTGAGAAAAAAAGAGAGAAGACTGAAATAGATAAAATCAGAAAGGAAAGAAGAGAAGTTACAACAGACACCACAGGAATGCAAAGGATTATAAGAGACTGTTATGAAAAGCTATACGCCCACAGACAGGATGATAACCTAGAAGAAATGGATAAGTTCTTAGAATCCTGCGACCTCCCAAAACTGAATCAAGAAGAAAGAGAGAGGGCCCGCCCGGTGACGTAGCGGTTAAGTTCACCCATTCCGCTGTGGTGGCCCAGGTTCCCTGGTTCGGATCCTGGGTGTGGACCTACTCACCGCTCATGAAGCCATGCTGAGGTGGCGTCCCACATAGAAGAGCTACAACTCTACAACTATGATACAGAGCTATGTAGTGGGGCTTTGGGGAGAAAAAAGAGGAAGATTGGCAACAGATGTTATCGCAGGGCCAATCTTCCTCCAGAAGAAGGAGGAGGAGGAGGAGGAGGAGGAGGAGGAGGAGGAGGAGGAGGAGAAGACGAAGAAGACGAAGAAGAAGAAGAAGAAGAAGAAGAAGAAGAAGAAGAAGAAGAAGAAGAAGAAGAAGAGAGAATCTGAATAGACCAATCACAAGTAAAGAGATTGAAACGGTAATCAAAAACCTCTCAGAAAAGAAAAGTCCAGAGCAAGACAGCTCCCCTGGTGAGTTCTACCAAACATCCAAATAAGACTCAATATCTGCCCTTCTCAAATTCTTCCAAAAAATTAAAGAGGAGGGGAAGCTTCCTAACTCATTCTACGAGGCCAATATTACTCTGACATCCGAACCGGACAAGGACAGCATAGAACAAGAAAAATACAGGCCAATATCACTGATGAACATCGATGCAAAAATCCTCAGGGAAATATTAACGACTCGAATACAACACATCCCAAGGATCATCCACCACGACCCAGCGGGATTTATTCCAGGCATGTGGGGATGGTTCCACGTCCACAAATCAATCAAGGTGAACACACCACGTTAACAAAATGAGGAATAAAAACCACGTGACCATCTCAATAGAGGCAGAGGAAGCATTGGACAAGATCCAACATCCATTTATGATAGAAACTCTCGAGAAAATGGGCATGGAAGGAAAGTACCTCAACAGAATGAAGGCCACACATGGCAAACCCACAGCCCAACCTCATACTCAACGGAGAAAAACTGAAAGCCATTCCTCTGAGAACGTGAACAAGACAAGGATGCCAGCTCTCACCACTCTTATTCGGCATACTCCTGGAAGTCTGAGCCAGATCGATGAGGCAAGAAAAGGAAATAAAAGGGATCCAAGTCGGACAGGCAGAAGTGAAACTCTCACTATTGGCGGGTGACACGATTCTCTATATAGAAAACCCTCAGGAATCCACCGAAAACCTCCTGGAAATAATCAACAAATACAGTCGAGTTGCAAGATACAAATCAACAGACAGAAATCAGTTACATTTCGACACACTAACGACAAACTAGTGGAAAGTGAAGTTGAGAATACACTCCCATTTACAATCACCGCACAAAGAAGAAAATAGCAAGGAACAGACTTTACCGAGGAGGTGAAAGACCTATACGCTGAAAACTATAAGACGTTACTGAGAGAAATCGAAGAAGAAAGAGATGGAAAGATATTCCATGCTCGTGGATTGGAAGAGTAAACATCGTTAACGAGAGGTCCGTTTGTACAGAATTCTCTCATCCTCAACTTCCCGACCTTGCCAATAAGATAAGAACGTCACTCTCCTCCTGGGATAGAGAGGACATCTTCCTCGGGGTGTGTGTGGGGGGGGGAGGGTGGTTGGTTGGTTGGTTGACCGACCTCCTGCTTCCAGGAAGCAAAGAAGGAGGGTCAGTCAGCACTCCATTCTTGCACCTGCTCCCTGATGGGGGTAAGGTTTTGCTCGTTTGTTGTTGTCATCCTCTTTAAAAGCGTCTGTGTGTAGCTCAAAACAATACCCCAGCGTCCTTTCCGTCTCAGTGTTTGACCCGAGGTTTCAGCTTTTGACAGGAGGAGGGACACGTTTTTCTGGGGCACTCATTTTTATGACACGATGGTGTGGGTGAAGAAGGATAAGATGGGCGGGGGTGGGCCCGTGCCTTTTCTTTTCGCACGTGGTGGGGAGACGACTCGGCTCTTGCCAGACGGGATCTCATTTCCCCGTGAACCATCGGGCGGGCTATCAGGGGTAAAGAGGGAGAGCAAAGGTTTGAAGGACGTGGAGAAGATGTGTTCCAGATGCCAGGGTCTCCGGATTTCACCGGAGGCACACGAAAGTCACTGATTTCTGGACCACGTTTACGGCCGATGTCACGCGTAGGTCATTTTGAAACGAGGAGGCTACCGTCTGAGCCAATTTGGATATCGTCTCCAGCTCCCCCGAGCGGTGGAGCTGTGCGAGTCTAAGATGGGGCACATCCAGGGAGAGAATTGTGCCAGGGAAAGGGAGGCAGCAGTAAGTCATCGAGGATAAGGTCTTTAGAGGAGACTGACTCTTCTCAAGTGGATGAGGTAGCAGGAGATTTTTGTTTCATGGGTGTTAGCTATACGGGTTGGGAGGGAGCCGGGGGAGGGGCGGGGGCTTGTGGTGGTGGGGACACGGGTGGTGTTTATGTCCTGGTTAAGGTGAAAACACTCTTCAAGTGGAGATTTTTGTGCAAGGGTCCGGTCTGGCAGGACGGGAGGGTGCGGGTGGGTCCATTTAGCACGAAATCAGAAGAATCTGTAGCAGTAGTCCAGCCTCAGGCCTTTTGAGAAATAGGCAGAGAGGGGAGTTGAGCTTCATTCGTGACGGCAACCGGGACCTCAGGAGTAACAACTTCCATGTAAGAAGTAAAACTAGAACATGCTGTAGGAGGAAGAATTCTAAGAGAAAGAATTGGGGGTACAGGGCCAGCAAAGAGATTTTAAGACTTGACCTCAGAAGCGTGATCCATAAAAAGAAATGGAGACATTGGAAATCATCAAAATTAAACTCCTAGGTTCTGTGAAACACCCTCTTAAGAGGACGAAACGACCAAGGACAGAGTCTGGGGGCAGAAAATCTGTGCAAACCACACCTCTGATTGGAATTTGTAAAGAACCCTCAAAATGCAGTAGCAGTATCTTGGGAAAAAAAAAAATCCAAATACACAATAAACAGAAAGACAGAGCAGGCATCTCACATGGAGAGGAGGAGATAACCGATGAATTTACAAATCTGCACGTGAAAAGATGTGAGCCGTTTCCTGGAGATGCAAATGAGAATCGGAGTGAGATATCCTCGGGACACATTTGTCAGAATGCCTTCGGCAAAATACGAGAACAGTATCAAACTGCTAGCGAGGTCGCGGACGGACAGGCCGAGTCACTCACTCACGCCTCCCTGGTGGTGATGTAAAGTGGCATGGCCACTGCGGAAAACAGCGTGGGGGTTTCCAAGACTCACCAGCAACAACGACAAGAAAAAAACGACGACAGAAAATTGCAACCTCTAAGCCCTCGGAACGTCCTGCCTCCTAAGAGTGTCTTTGTTTAGCTGGGGCCTTGGGTGGTTGAGGGCCCCAGTGTGATTTCTGGCGTGGGGTCGGGGGGGGGGCGTGGGGGGGGTGGGGGGGGCTCGGGCCGTGCGGTCTCAGGTGGAGCTCCAGGAAGTCAGCTTCGTGGAGCCCTGTGAGTCCTTCTAGGGAGGCAGGCATCAAGCTCAAGGGTGCTCTGGAGGACACCACGCCCGAGCGGCCCGAGAACTTTCATGTTCATTCACGAAAAATCCTGGACACGAATGTTCTCAGCAGCTCTGTTCATCACAGCCCCGGATGGGAAACCACACAGATGTCTGATAAATAAATGGCAAGCAATAGGATATCCTGGAGTATATGAGGAAGCCATTTGGTGTAAAACGAATTCAGCCTGACCTTGTTTTTCCAAAAGGGCCAGATGTGGCCTTTGAGCATAGATTGTCTATCTGCTTTAGGCATTTACTAGGCCACAAAGACAAGAATAAATGCCCTTAAGCTAAAGTAACTTCCCCCACATCAGCATTTCCTGGAGGGTAAGCCTCTCTCTCTCTAGGCTAAGGATTGATTGCTGACCCGCTGTGACCACCCAGCTGGGGACCACAGACCTGCTCTCCGCAGTGTTCATCAATTGCTGTGTGAATCGCTGTGCCGGGTAGGCAGGCCCGGCAGGCAGGCCGGGCAATCTCGTGAGTGCTGTAAAAGGGACATTCCAATCCTGTGCGATAGACACTCTGACGGTATATAACCACGCGGTACACCCCACTTCTTTGGCGCCCTTCCTTCCTTGGGGAAGGAAGGCCCTGGGCTATGTGGTCCTCAAATTTGGCTCATAATAAACTCACCCCAATTCTGATTTATAGATTGGTTATGGATTACTTGCGTCAACCTGTCCTTCAACAGTCCCCTCCCTTGCCTATGTCGCCGGAGCTCCGGAGCACAGAAACTATATAAAAGCGGCCGCTAGATGGCACCGGACAATCAGCACAAACGTCCCCGGGAGGGAGGGAGGGAGGGATCCGGAGCGCGGGCCCGCGAGAGTGCACAGCCTCCGCCCACCGCCCCGATCGTGTCCTGGCCCACCTCGGATCATGACTCTCACCCTGGGGCGGCCGGGAGGGCGTCCCGCGAGGCCCCCGGGCGTCCACCTCGGAGGTCCCAGCCGGCACGGCACAACCCCGGGCGCAGAAGGAGGACTTGGAAAGCTGAGGGGGAGGGGCAGTTGCTGGGAAGGAGACAGACTCCCCACACCACTCCCGGGCCGGGCCTGGGCCGGGCCGGGCCGGCTGGCTGATGCAGACGTGGAAAATTCCCTCGGAGACACCAGCAGGGGGGCTGGGGCTGCCGGCACCTGCTTCCCGGAGTGGCCTGAGTGCTTCCCTGGCTCCCGGGAGGGCTTCGGAAAACGTGGCGGGCGGGGACTGTCAAACCGAAACCACGCAGGCCTCGTCAGAGGACGACAACAATGACAGAGGAAGAACGGAGGAATTGTTTGTACCCTGTCACTTCCAGGCCACAAGGTCTTTCTAAGGCGGACAGACAAATCCCAGAGGCCACTGAGGAAATGACTGATACACTTGACCACAGCAAAGTTTAAAAGACAAAATGTGTCTCTGCACGGGCCACAAAAAAAGGTCCAAAGACAACACACAGGGGTGGGGAGCATGGGTGCAAATGCATGAGTGAGTGGGGATAAGAATACTGATTTCAGCAGTCCTTACCATCACGACAAACAAGCAAACCCACAAAAATGGTAGGGGGTAGGAGGCAGAGACTTCACAGCCATCCACTCAAGAAATCAAGTTCCAGTACATCCGTACAAGGCCACGCTGAGAGTGCGTGCGTGTGTGTGTGTGTGTGTGTGTGTGTGTGTGTGTGTGTGTGTTTGAAATGAGGTAAATGTTGACGTTGAACCGTTCCATGAAAGTACAAAAAAATATTTGTAGATCTTCTGCCATTAAATTTTTTTTTTTTAACAGTGCACTTATTTCCCTCAAAAAAGAAAGGAAAAGAAGATTATGAAAGGCAAACAGAGGGGCCGGCCAGGTGTCGTAGCGGTGATGTTCACACACTCTGCTTCAGCGGCCCAGGGTTCACCCGTTTGGATCCTGGGCACAGACAGACCTACTCAGCGATCATCAAGCCACGCTGAGGCAGTGTCCCACATAGAGCAACTAAAAGGAGGTATAACTATGACATACATACAACTATCTACTGGGGCTCCGGGGAGAAAAAAAGAGAGGAAAAAAGGAGGAAGGTTGGTAATAGATGTTAGCTCAGGGCCTCAGTACGCGTCACAAACATGTGGAAACTAAACAACGGGCTACTGAACAGCTATTGGATCAATGGAGAAATCAAAAAAATATCGGGCCAGCTCTGATGGCCTAGGGGTTAAAGTTTGGTGCGCTCCACTTCGGCAGGCAGCTCAGGTTCCGTTCCCAGGCGTGGAACCACGCCGCTTCTCAGTCAGTAGTCACGCTGCGGTGGTGGGCTCACACAGAAGAACTAGAAGGACTTACAACTAGAATATATGTGGCAGGGCTTTGGGGAGAAAAAAAATAAAAAGAGGAAGATTGGCAACAGATGTCAGCTCAGGGCCTACCCCGCCCCCCCGCCAAAAAAAGAAAATTAAAGATTAAAAAAACATTTGAAAAGGCAAACAGAGAGAGTAAAACGGGTAAAAAGCCAAAACCTTAGTCCTCTGCATACAGAGGCCTCTTCCTTTTTGAGCCTAGGAAAGTATTTTGACTAAACATAGAATTCCTGTCCTTGGTGTAGATTCACTCAAAGGTAAAGCAAAACCTGATACAATTTCCTTAACAAGAGCAGACTGGAAGTTAGAGAAGACTATGCTTTTAAGAAAGAGGAAACCAAATTCTAATTTTGCACCAGCTTACTTCTGATACTAAAACTCAGTTACCGAATCAAATCCATCTCCATCTTAACCAACTTGACCACACACAAAACTTTTTCCTCAGAGTTGTTTTTTCCCCACACACTTTTCACAGGCTTTTTAAAGAAACAAGAATGGCTATTTTTTATACCGTCTTCACTGAAAACATCCATCTTCCTTTCCATGAAGACAAAGACGTTTCCCTTATTAATTGTTAGTAGCTTCAGTCACATATATTAGTTAGAACTTTTAGAGGCCGGCCCAGTGGCGTAGCGGTTAAGTTTGCGTGCTCCGCCTCAGCTGCCGGGGGTCCACCGGTTCAGATCTTGGGCTCGGGCCTACGCACAGCTCATCAAGCCACGCTGAGGCGGCATCTCACATAGAGCAACTGGAAGGACGTACAACTATGACATACAACGATCTACTGCGGCTCTGGGGAGGAAAAAAATAAAAGGAAAAAAGGAGGAAGATGGGCAATAGATGTTAGCTCAGGGCCGATGTCCCAGATAATTTAATTAATTGATTGATCGATTGATTGATGGCTTCATTAAAGAATTTATAACGCCTAGAAACCTTAATTTTTAGTGAGAACTAAGAGGTAAGCAACTGTGAACTGTTTTGTCCGTTAGCATTTTGTGGCTTGGCAAATCCTATGAACACTTTATAATTTTTAGAAACATGTCATTTCATAGCATACTCTTCATAAAGCACAAGACATGTTTATTAATAGTCCCAAACATCTTTTAGTTTCTCTGTCCTCAGAAGCCAACAGTGGATAAACCTATATTTAGTCGTTAAGGTCTAATATTTTATCCTATTTGGAAACGATCTAGCTATTCAATTAATGTTTTTTTTTAAAGATTTTACTTATTTATTTTTCCCCCAACGCCCCAGTAGCTAGCTGTCTGTCATAGCTGCACATCCTCCTAGTTGCTGTATGTGGGACCCGGCCTCAGCGTGGCCGGAGAAGCGGTGCGTCGGTGCGATCCCGGGATCCGAACCCGGGCCGCCAGCAGCGGAGCGCGCGCACTTAACCGCTAAGCCGCGGGGCTGGCCCTTCAATTAATGTTTTATCCCTTAATTTCACGTAGCCAAACATCCAGGTTTCAAGCTACCAAAGAGATCTTGGAAGTTGTTTTAAGTACACATGCCAGGGCCGGCCCCGTGGCTTAGCGGTTAAGTGCGCGCGCTCCGCTGCTGGCGGCCCGGGTTCGGATCCCGGGCGCGCACCGACGCACCGCTTCTCCGGCCACGCTGAGGCCACGTCCCACATACAGCAACTAGAAGGATGTGCAGCTGTGACAGACAACTATCTACTGGGGCTTTGGGTGAAAAAAAAAGGAGGAGGATTGGCACTAGATGTTAGCTCAGAGCCGGTCTTCCTCAGTAAAAAAAAAAAAAAAAAAAAAAAAAAAAGAGGAAGACAAGCATGGATGTTAGCTCAGGGCTGATCTTCCTCACACACACACACACACACACACACACACAAAATAAGTACACATGCCATAAAATGTAACTCCTGCTAAAAGTTTATCAGAGTGACGTCAGCATCATGGTGGCATGAGTTGTTCCCTTCGCCTCTCCCCTCTAAGGTACAACCAAACAGACGTCTACTGACCGACACAGGGATTCCCTACACAGCACAACAAGATGCTGAGAGATCCATGCGGCTGTAGGGGAGGAAGGCAAACCCTCTACCGTCTTTAGGTCCTTCTGGCTGGGCTACAAATTAAATCGACACGAGATGGAGTAACAGGAGAAAATCAAACAAAGCTTTAGAACGTGTATACACGGGAGAGACTCAGGAAAAGGGAACAACTCACCAACACGGCCGAGCTGCCAGTTTAAATATTATCTTCAGCTTTAGCTTTTTAGACAGAGGAGGACCTTGGGGGTAGTGGTTTGGGATTTCAAAGAGGAGGAAGGCAATTTACACGGCGTTGGAAACGTAAATGGGCCAACTACAGACAAGGTGAGCTGAGACACATGTTTTACATGACATTAAAGTTATGTGATGGCATTAGTCCATCCCTGGAATAGCCCCTTCTATTTTAAATTCTTTTAGGCAGTTGGGGGGAGGTCAGAGTTCCTTTCAGAGTCTTTTGTTCTTAAAAACAATCAAGCCAAAGAGACACATTTTGGGTTGGCCCAGTCTGATCCCCCACACAGCTATACATCTGAAGGTGGGTGGACCGGACCCTCGGGAAGCCCTGGAACTAGGGAAGCGGCCCCTTCCTCCTGACGGTGGCGACGATGCAGGACATGGGTCCTCAAGCTGCAGCCAGCGTGACTGTGAGTGGAGGCAGGGGCAGCCCAGCCTGCGTGCAAACACTCACGGAGTGGCAGATGCCTGGCCTGTGAGAGCACCCACCGAGCGGTGGCAGTCCTGCCCGCATGAACTTGGAGTGGCCCGACCGGCACAACTGTGAGCAGATGGGGCAGGAACAGAAAAAACAGCCCCCTGTCACCCCCGCCCCCGCCGTGGCAGGTGGAGTCTGTGGCCAGAAGCATTAGAAGCCACAGCAGAAGCGGTGACCCAACCCCGCTTCACCAGCCGGGGGGGCCGCATATGAGTCCCTGGGTCCCTGGGCTCCCACCAGTGACGGCACACCTGTGAACCCAGCACCCCTGGCAGCAGTGCAACCGGCACCCCAAGACAACCTGGGAACAGCAGTGCAGGTGGTGCACGGGACAGCAGTGTGTGAGCCCACGGAGAGCCAGTGGAGGAACACAAGACCCGGGCAATCAGAACCAAAGTAACTGAAGCCTGACCCAAATAAGAGAAGGCCGTGACTACCACAAATGTGCCCCAGCAGAGGATCCATTCATCAAACAGCATGAAGATCGACAGTACAGTAACACAGCAGAACAGAAGGAAAATGACAACTCTCCAGAAACCAAACCCGAAGTCACAGACGATGACCATCTGACAGAGAACTCAAGACAGCTGCCCTAGGGGGCGGCCCCGTGGCTTAGCGGTGAAGTGCATGCGCTCCGCTACCGGCGGCCCGGGTTCGGGTCCGGGCGCGTACCGACGCATCGCCTGTCCAGCCATGCTGAGGCGGCGTCCCACATACAGCAACTAGAAGGGTGTGCAACTATGACACACAACTGCGTCCTGGGGATTTGGGGAGAAAAAGGGGGGGAAAAAAGGAGGAGGATTGGCAACAGATGTCAGCTCAGGGCCGGTCTTCCTCAGAACAAAAAAAAAGAGGAGGATTGGCATGAATGTCAGCTCAGTGCCGATCTTCCTCACACACACACACACACACACACACACACACACACACACACACACACAGAGAAAACAACTGTCATAGAGAAACTCAACGAGTTACATAAAAACTCAGACAGAAGGACAGTTCGAGGAGCTCAAGAATAAAATTAACGAACAGAAGGAATACTTCAACAAAGAGATTGGAGCTCTAATAGAAAAACCAAACAGAAACTCTAGATATGAAGGACACAAATAGTGAGATTAAAAAATAAGGTTAAAGGCATTAAAAAAAAAAAAAAAAAGAGCAGACCCTATGGAGGAGAGAATTAGTGAGGTCTACGATAGAAGCCTAGAAATGCTCCAGGTAGAGGAGGAGAGAGAACTAAGATTTTTAAAAAACCACGAAATTCTTTGAGAAATATCCAGCTCGATTAGGAAAAGTAACATAAGGCTTATAATCTCCCAGAGGGAGGAGAAGACAGGGAGAAAGGAGCAGAGAGCTTCTTCAAAGAAATGATTGCTGAGAACTTCCCAAACCTGGGGAAGGAACTGGACCTGCAAGTGCTGTGCGAGTCTAAGATGGGGCACATCCAGGGAGAGAATTGTGCCAGGGAAAGGGAGGCAGCAGTAAGTCATTGAGGATAAGGTCTTTAGAGGAGAGCGACTCTTCTCAAGTGGATGAGGTAGAAGGAGACCGGCTGGATTTGTGTGTGTGTGTGTGTGTGTGTGTGTGTGTGCGCGTGCGTGTGTGTGTGCGTGTGTGTGTGTGCGTGTGAGGAAGATCAGCCCTGAGCTAACATCCACGCTAATCCTCCTCTCTTTGCTGAGGAAGACCGGCTCTGAGCTAACATCTATATTGCCAATCCTCCTCTTCTTTTTCCCCAGAGCCCCAGTAGATGGCTGTATGTCACAGTTGCACATCCCTCCAGTTGCTCTATGTGGGTGTGGGAGATCAAGATTTGGCCACCCTGAAATATATCTCTTTACCTTTTTTTTTTTTTTTACTTTGAGAATTTTCAAAGGGCCCTGGAACTTCTCAAAGACATTTGCTCTCTTCCTATAAGGAGGAAGATACTAAACTTATTAGGCTTATTCAGTATGTTAAATTACATGGAAAGCATTGTCAGACAAGTGACGATAAGCCTGCTCAGGTGCTATTATGTGGGTAAATGTTATTCATATAGGTGTTTTAAAATTGTATAACGTTACTGAAATGCTGATCTGTCCTGATTATCAGTCATAATTCTGGTTATTATTATTTTAAAGTGTTGTATGTCACAAAATTAACCAAATTTCTTTGTCAATTGCCATTTTGAGGTCTTGTTGTTTACAGACTTATTTCTTTGCTCTAATGCTTTTGCAAAATATGTTTCAACTTCAGAAAAATTCATGGAAAGGACTCTGATATTTACACTGGAATACAGGTTTCTGACAAACTTTCTGATCACGAAAATGAACGTGGTAAGAAATTACAGAAATCTGATGGAGAAACCGACTTCATGAAGCTGCTAACAAAAAGGTTGGGATCAAGAATGGATTACACAGGACTGAATCAACTGATAAGGATAATTATAATTTCTATGATTTTTCATTTGAAGTGTTGCTGAATTTTCAATGTTTTGTTTTTTCAGATTTAAGGAAAACTTTTTCTCTTTTCTCCTGAGCTAGCTATGATTTATAGCAATTTGGTAAATGATATTTTTGTCAGTAAAATTGAAATATTTATCTTTTTCTCTCTATCTGATCCCTCAAATTTGGAAACTCTTAGTGAGTGAGTATTGTTGTTTTCATGGCAATATAGTTACTTGCATAAGTTCAATAAGAATCTGTTCTCCTTATCACAGGACACAATTGGAAACACTGGTTATGTTACCAAGGTTGTAACTGGAACATCATATTTGCGATATCACCCTGCAGCTTCTGAGGAATGAAGATTTGACTTTATGGAATAAAGCCACATGGAAATATTGGCCTGGTACCTTATGTTCCAAGCAGCACTTACCAGGATAAGTCAAGAATGTCACTTATCTGGCAGGTACAAGGAACCTCGAAATATTTGGGGGGAACCTCAGAAGAGAGGAATTCACCCAAATCTATGGGTATTGCAGACAAAGTCTGATGACAAAATCCTTGGCTTTGCTTTCCTGGCCTCGAGAGACCTTTAAAGTTCAATGTGAGATTCCTTATCAAAAGTTCCAGCAAAGCAGATTTAAAAGAGCCTATGTGATCAACTGCTATTCTTGCTGTACTTATGTAAATAATTGGGCCAACTCTATTGGAACTAGACTTATTTTGCAAACTAGTTTTAATTTTGCTATCTTAATAAAAATGAGGGTGATTTTAGAGAGAAAAATTATATTTCGGTAAAAACTATTTCAGTATAAATTTGCGGATATTAGATCCTAGTTTTGTTGTCTTTTGAGGTTTTTGTCTTATATCTGTTGACTGGACTGGATCCTGATTTCTTCTAGTCTCCTGAAACATCTGGCGACAGATGTCCAAACTAACGTTTTTGATTTTTTTTCCATCATTTTCATTGGAAATCGCTGAAAACTAAACCTGCCCTTTTTCCTGAAGACTTACAAACTGAAGCCGATGGACTGGACTTGATATAAACTTAAGAGATGACCTGACGACACCATCAGAGACATTTTAAACTGCAAAAGATACTTGGACGCTGACATCTGAAATGCTTCTTCACTGGCTGTCCTCCGAACTCAAAAACACGTTTCCAATCGGCTCCAACCATTAACCTTGTTTCTCTTTTGTTTCCATAGAAATGCTTCTATTAAATACTTGATTGCTTGCTTCCACAATATAGGCGTCACCTCGAGAGCCCACCTGCATCACCACCTTCTGAAATGAACTTAATTGAACCGACCTATTATCAGGACTAAGAAACGTGTTCAGTGAGATGAAACAATCTACCAACTCAGCTTCTGGACTATGAAACTTCTGTAAGTTTCAAAAGGACTGTGAAACTTTTAGTTTCAGAGGCGGGACTGTGGGAGATCAAGATTTGGCCACCCTGAAATATATCTCTTTACCTTGATTGTTTTCTCTGAGGGACATTTGACCTCCCCCACTAACTGCCTAAAGAATTCGACATGGTGGCTCCTTCCTGGAACAGATCTTCTATCATGATGGCTGTAATGATCATGTAAAATAGATGTTACAATGGGAGGGGCACCAAGCCCCTTTTATCCCAAAACTCTAACTCTCCCTGACCACATTCTCTACAGCTGACCCCGAAAAGAATGGTCCTCCTGCCCTCTGAAGTCCCAGGCCACTACCCACCCCCAACACGCTCCTCGCCTTTAGCTGCAATACTTAGGCAAGCAGCTTAGACAGAGGGACGAGTTGCTCATTTCTGAGTTTCTCCCATGTATACATGTTCTTAAACTTGGTATTATTTTCTCCTGCTAACCTGTCTCGTCGATTATTTGGCCAGCCATAAGAACCTTAAGGGAAAGGGCAGAGGGAGATTCTCCCTCTTCCCCCGACATGGGACACGGCCTCAGCGTGGCCGGAGAAGCGGTGCGTCGGCGCGCGCCCGGGATCCGAACCGGGGCCGCCAGCAGCGGAGCGCGCGCACATAACCGCTAAGCCACGGGGCCGGCCCTGACCAGCTGGAGTTTTGTTTCGTGTGTGTTAGCTATTGAGGCGGGGGAGCGGCAAGGAGGGAGAGGGGTGGTGGGGGTGGGGGTGGGGGTGGTGTGTCTGCTCTGGGTGAGGCGAGAAAACTCCCCAAGTGGAGATTTTTGTAGAAGGGTCCGGTCCGGCAGGACGGGAGGGTGCGCGTGGGTCCATTTAGCGAGCAATCAGAAGAATCTGTAGTCGCTGAGACTCAGGCCTCTTGGGAAAGAAGCAGAGAGAGGAGTTGAGCTTTGTTCCTCAGAGCAACTGGCGCCTCACGGGTAACCACAGAAGGTTCCCAGAACAAATGAAGTTGCGGGAGCCAGCGTGCCCTGTGTGCTGCTCTCAGCCCGAAGGCGGGCAGGCGGGCAGCTGCTCCCGTCCTGCACTCTCCCACGGTCCGGGTCCCGCCCCCAGCCCCACTCGCACCCACAGGGGAGGGCGGCCCCGGAACAAGTCTCCTCTCATCCACCATCATCTCGCCACCCTGACGGCTTTGCCCGAGATACCAACTCGGCTGTACCCACGCCCATGCGGGATTTTCCTTCGGACGAGGGGCCCGGGTTCACCACGGAGGATGAAACCCCTAGCCTTCCGTTGCCAAGTGGGTGGGACTCGCCAGCCAGGGGGGGGGGGGAAGGGAGGTCAGGCCCATTCACTCCAATGGGCCTCACGGAATGGTTTCATTGAAATGCAGAAAGCTCTGCGGTCAAGTCGGAGCCTTTCACTTCGCCTCGGGCGTCTCTCCACTGAATGGCTCTCTTCAACTCCCCCACCCTTAGGCTGCAGCTTCCAAACTGCAGGGAGAGAGGGAGGGAGCATGGATGTCTGAGAAGCGCGACTCCTCTGGGACAGAAAGAGCACCCCCCCCGCCCCCGCTTTCCCTAACCCGCTAAACCACTTGAGAATCAGGGCTGTGGGGACTGACGTCCCGGTTTACGTCTTCCTCACTGCGTGGCGCGTGGCACGGGGCGGGGGCGGGATGGGGAGCCGAATCAAAGGGGGACACCAAACAGATAATCTCGGTGTGTCGGAGTTCACGGGACAAACGCGGGCTTGGAGTCCCGAGGGCCGGGAGAGGCCTGGCAGGGGATGGTTTGACTCATCCACCCTGGGTTACGGGCCCAGCAAGCAAACTCCTAACTGGCGACGCTCTGCTCTAGGTGCAGGTTTTGATCATTCGTCTTCAAGTCCGCTGGATCGGTCTGTCCTCCCTCTCCCACCTGCTTCCCGCGGGAAGTCCTCAGTCTCGTGCCGCATACCCACTGGCGATTTCACGCATCGCCTCCTCACCCTTAAGAAGAGGAAGGATGATGGACAAACATGAAGGAACCCCCACCGACAGCACCTCCGAGTGAACGGGGGGGGGGGGGGGGGAGGGGCTCTCTCTCAGTGGGCGAACGGTGACTCCAAGTCGTGATCCCGAGATTTGACTTTAAAAATCAAATAACCCTGGAACAGTGAACTCGACGAGGAGGATGTGAACGTACCTCGTGCCACTGCCGTACGATTATGAAGGGTGAAAAGGCTAGGTTGTAAGTGCTGTCCATCTTGAAGCACCATTTTAAAGAACAGAACAATAAACACCCTCTCTCCTTGACCCGGAGCAGGGGATTGCCTGCGTCTGTCAGAGAGGGTCACGTCACCTGCACCGTGACCCACCAGGGTTCAGCCATTTGAAATCGGTCCTTCCTCTCGAGGTGACTAAAACTCGCCAATGACAGCAGGTTGTAGGCGCTGTCATTCCCGTCAAGGAAAGGCAGGGAGAATTTCAGCGTTTCAAAGCATACCCTGTCCCCCTTTCACAGCAAGTACCAGCTGAATTATGTGTAATTTCTGAATCGGCTTTCTCCCGGAGTCACTTCACTTCTCTCTCTTGGTGGTGGTGGTGGTGGGGGGGGGGGGGCAGGGCGCGCCGTGGGGGGGAGGCGGGGCGGCACTTGGAACCAGCGCAGAGCAGCTAAGGCTGTTGCCAAATCTTTCTGTCGGTGCCCACGCATGCAGACTGTGTGTGACCCGAAGGATGTACAGCATCCCACTGAGGGGTGAGGGTGGGGGAGTTTCCGGTGTGTAAGCCTGCGTTCAGCAGGCATAGGGGAGGAGAAACGATGTTCCCGCCGCTATCCCCCTTCTGAGTCCTTGGCTGAGCCCACCCCGGCCCGGTAACAAAAAGACAGATCCAGAAGAGAACGACAGAGAGATTAGGAACGCGTGCAAGGGCACGTCACTCGGGGAGAAGCCTAAAGCGGAAGTCACTCGAAGTGGCGGCTCTGACTGAATTCCAGCTCCTAGAGCACGTCACACCACGGACAATCCAGTTGTAGCGAAATGACAGGAGAAAGGAAAGCGGCTCTAGGCTTCCGAGGCCAGCCACCTGTGGGAAGGTCAATCAAGAGATGGGAGGAGTCAAGGTTTTGTTTGAAACAGAGTCCTCCGGGCTAGCGTCTGGGCTGACAAGCGTCCTCCTGGTTCAGGGAGGGCACCTTTCCCGTGGGAGCTTCATCTCCCGATTTCAGGTCAGGACGACAAGGGAGAGGTCCCGTGCCCTTCTCGCGCCCGCTGTTTCTCAAGGCCAGGGCCTCGAATTCCAAAGAACCCATGTGCCAGAGCGGGTCGATGTGGGGGCAACCTATTCCGGCTCCCTGACTTCACAGGGAAGACTGCTCTCTCCTCATTCTAGGGAAAGCTCCCAAACCACCGTCACCCAGTACGGTCCACCTACACCAACCGTCCCTCCCTCCTTTCGAAATAATTTCTGCAGTGGCAGAAGGACGGACATGCCACACACGCCCCCCAGTCCACCTTCACCTCCACCCCCACCGTCTGCTTCCTTGAGGGCCGAAAGCGCTGCGTCCGAGAACGGAACGGGACTCGGAAACATTCTAAAGGGATGACTCGGGCCTGCCTGTTGAAAAAAGCACCCTGCCGTTAATCTGATTGGTCTTTCCCCGGGGTGTGTGTGTGGGGGGGGGGGGGGGGGAGGGGGCGTTGTTAATTTTGAGGTGATGCGAATGTCCTGGAAATAAATACATATTGGTGACGGCTGTGCCACTGTGTGAATAGACTCCCAAGGCCCACCGGCTGGTGCACTTTTTAAAGGCTTGATTTTACAGGACGTGACCTCAATTTTCAGAGTGATGAAAATTAGGTAGGTGGGTCGGTCTGCAGGTAGTCGGCTTGTCGGTGGGTCTCCCTACCTTTATCACATACACACATAAAGGGAAGAGACAGACAGACGGAGACGGAGACAGCTAGTTCGTTATCGACACTGGGCACAGACATTCATCTGAGTGCTCTTACCCGTTCCCCAAGCTAATAACGTCTGTGTAGATCAAGATCACCCACATAGGAGAACGAGAACCACTTCCCAACAAGCAAGAGGGTCGGTGGGCCTCCACCTCCACCTCCACCTCCACCTCCACCTCCACCTCCACCACTTGCATTTGGCAGAGGAGTGGGAAAGCCGGATGGTGGCAAAAAAAGGAAGGCCCATCCCGACGAGAGGTGTTTGGCGTGTGGAAAAGCTGGAGGCGGGCTGACTAGAAGAAGGGCGTCCTATGTAACGGGGGGGGGGGGGGGGCGGGGAGCAGATTTGCTTTCCTCTTTGCTCCCAAGTTGGGTGGGAGGGAGAGGTCCTAAGTCAGGGGCCCAAATGAGGACAGCCGTCAGTTGAGTGGTGACCCTGAATCTCTGAGCGTTTTGGGCCCATCGCCGCGGAGGTGTGCTTTGGGCTTTGCAGCCCGAAAGCCCTCCTCCTGTGAGTTTTCCGCCGGACGCCTTTTGTGGAAAGAGAAACTCGATTGTGCTGCCTGCCTGCCTCCGTCCCTGCCAGCCTCCCTTCTTTCCTCCTGCTCCGTTCCCTCCCCCCTCCTCGCTCTAGCTCTCTGAATACAAAGTAAGGACAGTAATTGTTTTTTTCTGTTTTGACATTTTTTACTTACTTACTTACTTACCTTTTTAATTATTTATTTATTTATTTATTTGTTTGTTTGTTTGTTTGTTTATTTATTTATTTATTTATTTCCCCCAAAGCCCCAGTAGATAGCTGTACGTCCTAGTTGCACATCCTTCTAGTTGCTGTACGTGGGACGCGGCCTCAGCGTGGCCGGAGAAGCGGTGCGTCGGTGCGCGCCGGCGATCCGAAACCTGGCCGCCAGCATCGTAGCGCGCGCACTTCACCGCTGAGCCACGGGGCCCGCGCAAGGAAAGGACAGCCATTGTGATAGCTCCATTTAGAGACAGACATACGCCGACGCTACCAAGTGTCCGCGCCCTGCATTTTTCTGTATGTTACCAATTTCTCTCTCCAGGCCTTGTCTAGTGGCATGCGGCAATCTTCGTCAATGATAAAAATTATTGTCGGAACCACCATGACAACCCTGCACCTCCGACTGCCCGCCGGAGTGCTTCCCACACCTCACTCCCAGCGCTCAC
>NW_026691885.1:32500-36349 GCF_020826845.1 Diceros bicornis minor
GCCGGCCGATGACCCGGCACGGCCAAACCCCCCCGTCGGGACCGAGAGCACCTCACCCGGGGACACCACCGGCCCTGGTAGCCGGAGGCGACACCCGCGCGGCGAGGCCCGTTCGGGTCCCAGGCGGTGGCCATTGCGGTCGGGCACCTGTCCGGGCAGGGGGAGGTCGGCGCGCACGGGGAGGACGGCGCGCGCACGCCAGGGACCGCGAGGAAGGGCAGCGGGCACGCAGGGAGGCGGCCCGGGGAAGGCCTCGGGCGCGGACGGGCCACCAGGAAAACAGGCACGGGATCCCACCGCCACAGACACTCAGAGGCGGTCCCGTGACGCCCGTGACGCCGGCCGGCCTCGGCCACCCTTGCGCCTCCCTCGGCTCGGCCCCACCGCCGGGGCCTCTGCGAGACGCCCCCACCGCGGGAGCCGTCCCTTCCGCCCACCCCGTCCATCCGCCTGGCCCGCTCCGGGGCTCGCGCCCCCGAGGGAACACACGCCCGGGGCGCGGTACCCCGGACCGTGCCCGCACACCACCACCGGCTGCGGCTCGTCACGGGAGCGGGCGGAGAGCTAGCCGCTCCCCGCGGGAGAGCGGGCGGCGCCCGGACGGGGCTCTTGCCCCACACCCCGGGCACGCGGCGGGCGGGCCGCGCGCACGCCCACGAGCACGCGCGGCCCCGCGCCGGACGCCGGACGCCGGCCGGGCCGGGCGGGACCCTCCCCCGACTCGGTGAGGGGAGGCGCCGGCCGCGGTAGGCAAAGGGCGGCTCTGCCCACACGCAAACGGTGGTCACACCACCGGCTACCACGCGCGGAGAAGGAGGGGCAGCAGCTGGGGGATCCGGGAACCCCAAAGGCACCCTCTCGGATCGCTAGAGAAGGCTTTCTCGCCGAGGGCGCGTCGCACCCACCCATCGTCCCCCGTCGGGACCGCGAGGGCACTGCACTCCTGGGTGCCGGGGCTATGCGGGGGTCTGCGGTATGGGTAAGCATGGGGCAAATCCGAGCGTTCGCGGTCAGGGCCACGAGCCCGCGCTTCCACGGGCTCCTCCTCTCGTCTGACATCACGGGGCTCATCGAAGCTTTACGGGGCACCCGCGACGCCTGGAACTCAGAGCTTCCGTCAGGTGAAACCGACAAAGAAGCAGAGAGCCCAAAGGAGGTGCCAGCTAACCGGCACCCCTCGAAAGACAGCCAGCGCCATGCCGCTGGCTCGGCCCGCCGAGATCGCTCAACGCACCCGCGTGCCAGCCCCAGCGACGGAGGACACACGGCGTGCACCCAGCCAGTCAGTCTCCACGCGGCAGGCCGGTGGGACGACGAGGCACCCGCCCCCGCGAGGGGAAACGGGCATGCCTCCCCTACCGACTGGACCCCCGTCTCGCCTCAGACACACCGTCGTAGCGGTGACACGAAGGGGTCGCTGGAAACGGGAAACGACACCACCGCTCGGCCTCAGGCACCTGACGGACGACCTGGAGCGCTCCAGGGGCACCACCAAGGACCGGGCGACACACACCCACACACCCGGGGGAGCGTGTGGTGCGGCGGCGGCACGGCCCACCCCACCTCGGGGAGGCCCACTCGCCAGACGCGGCCGAGAGGCCACACGGAGTGTCCACTGCGTCACAAAGACCTCGGCCCCACCGACGCCACAAGGCAGAGGGCGGGAGAGCGAGGTCGGGCCGGGTTCCGCACCCCTGCCTTCCACACACCACCGACGGGCGGGGAGGAGAGGCGAGGGGCCCGTGGGCAGAGCGAGAAGAGCGGGCCCGTTTGACACAAACGCCCGTCCCTCGCCTGGCACGGCTTAGGCCCGGCCCAGGAGAGCGCGACATCACAACATCGATCACCGCGGCGCGACACGCCTCACGGAGACAACGACAAGAACAGCGGCAGTCACCGAGGGAGAGACTGCCTCAGCCTCACCGCTTCCCCCCCACCCCCGAGTCGTGCAGCAGCGGGCCACGACCCCAGGAGGTGAACGCCTGACACGCGGTGGCGCGGGAGCCCGAGGCGTGGGGTAGTCGCGACCGCACCGGGGTTGCCTGCGGCGGGGAGCGCACCGGGTAGAGGACCCGCGCCACCTCCCCCGCCGCCCTCGGGTGCTGGAGACCGGAGGCGGCACCGCGGATCGGGACACCTGGGACGCACAGGAGCCGGCGCGCAGGCCCAGCCCAGGCGGGCGGGCTCAAGTGGCAGGGGCAGAACCGGGCCTCCACCCCACGGTCACAGCCCGGAGCCCCGCCACGCGCGTCCAGAGGCCCAACGACTCCCAGGCGACAAACGTCCGGAGACAGCGTGTCAGCACCTATCTGGCAGCGAAAAACGACCATTTCGGGCGAAAGAATGGCCGCACCAGGCGACGGGGCCCACCCACGGATCACGGCGGCACCCCTTGGATCACGGGCCCGGTCACCAGGCCCCCGGCACCACCCCATCGCCACCAGCCCCGGAGCCCCCGCGACCATCTGGTCGACCCCGGAAGTGCGGCGGCAGAGGGGGCGCGGGGGCACGCGGGACCCGCGCCCGGCCGGGTACACCCTCGCCGTCTCGCCCTCGAGGGCAGGCGGCCGGTCCATCCTCCTCTCCGGGGCAGGACTTGGGGAAAAAAAAGATTCCTCAGAGGCGCCCCAGGCGACCGGGCCCCACCCGGGCAGGCCGGCGTCCGTCCACGTGCCCCCCTACCCCACCCGGGGCTCCACCTGCCTCTCGAGCCGGTCCCCACCTCCGGACCCAGAGGCTTTCGGAAAACTTGGCGATAGAAATCCAGTGCGACGACCCGGACCCACGCGGTCACGTGTCCGGGACGGGGACGCCCTCTCCCCGGCCCACCCTCGAGGGCGGGGGCCGGTCCGCGCTCTCCTCCGGAGTGGGACTTGAAAAACATCCCTCGGAGTCGCCGCCTCCGACGACCGGGCCGCCACCACGGACGGCCCGGGCCGGTCGGTCCCCACCGCCAGAGCGGGACTCGGAAAACGCGGTGAGAAAAGTCGAGTCCGACGACCCGGAGCCACCCGTGCCCGCGGCCGAGCCGCCGCCGTCTCGCCCTCCACGGGCCTCCCCGCAAGGCCCGGGCCGGTCCCCGACCTCCGGAGCGGGGCGCGAGCAAGAAACCGGTGACACGGAGGGCCCGACGACCCGGGCCGCACGGGGGACGCCAGCCGGGCTCGGGAACTCCCCCCCCACCTCGCCGGCCCCGGTCGGTCCCCGAGGGTCGCAGTGGCACCGGCGTCTGCTGGTCGACCCGTCCGGGCGGCCCCGCACACCCGCCGGCCTCGAGGAGCGCGGCGACAGCCACCTCCCCACACTCTCCTGCACGTCCAATCTCCGCCCGGCGGACGACGCGCCCGCGCCCCGGCACGACCGGGACCGATCCCGCCACTGCCACCGGCCTCCCGGAACTCCGCCTCGGTCACCGCGGCCAAGTCACCTCCCTTGCCGAGGTCGCCGGAGCTCCGGAGGACAGAAACGATATAAAAGCGGCCGCCAGGTGGCACCGGACAACCGGCGCGAACGTCAGCGGGACGGATCCGGATCCCTGGCCGGCCGGGGCGCGCAGCCGGGCCGCCTGGCGGCCCGACCCCGTCCCGACCCACCCCGGGTCCCATCTCCCGGCCCGGCGCGGCCAGGGGGCATCCGCCTCGGGGCTCCCAGCCGGCACGGCGCGACCCCGGCCGCCGGAGAGGGACTCGGAAAACGTGTGTGTTTCGGGCGCTCGCCCGTGAGGGGACGGGGAACATTCCCTCAGAGACGCCAGCAGGGGCGCCGGGACTGCCGGCACCGGCTGGCTTCCCGGGGTGGCCCCGGGCGCTTCCCGGGCGCTTCCCGGGCTCCCGGGAGGACTCAGGGAAA
>NW_026691886.1:12500-36348 GCF_020826845.1 Diceros bicornis minor
GAAGGCGTGTGGAGGACGGCTCCGTCCCCTAGCCGCCAGACGCCCCTGTCCCAGGGACGTTCGGAAGAAAGTTGCCAAGGCCCCTCTCCGGGACCGGGCTGGCCTCTCCCCCTCTGCTCGCCTCGGGCCGAGAAACGAGACCCGAGGGGGATCGGGACCCGACCAAGCACCTGGCCGGCCGGCGCTGCAGCCTCCCTGCTCCGCGATCCTGAGCCGTCCCGCTGACGATGAGGCTGCTTGTCGGGCGCCACCTGCCTGGCGGCCGCTTATATAGCGCTCCAAGAGGTCGACCAGATAGCCGGCTTGGGCCGGTCGGGGCCGGCAAGGGGGAAGACAGGAGAGAGGATGGCCGGCGGGGTGGGGGTGAGCGCTGGGAGTGAGGTGTGGGAAGCAGTCCGGCGGGCAGTCGGAGGTGCAGGGTTGTCATGGTGGTTCCGACAATAATTTTTATCATTGACAAAGATTGCCGCATGCCACTAGACAAGGCCTGGAGAGAGAAATTGGTAACATACAGAAAAATGCAGGGCGCGGACACTTGGTAGCGTCGGCGTATGTCTCTAAATGGAGCTATCACAATGGCTGTCCTTTCCTTGCGCGGGCCCCGTGGCTCAGCGGTGAAGTGCGCGCGCTACGATGCTGGCGGCCAGGTTTCGGATCGCCGGCGCGCACCGACGCACCGCTTCTCCGGCCACGCTGAGGCCGCGTCCCACGTACAGCAACTAGAAGGATGTGCAACTAGGACGTACAGCTATCTACTGGGGCTTTGGGGGAAATAAATAAATAAGTAAACAAACAAACAAACAAACAAACAAACAAATAAATAAATAAATAAGTAAATAAATAAATAAATAAAAAGGTAAGTAAGTAAGTAAGTAAGTAAAAAATGTCAAAACAGAAAAAAACAATTACTGTCCTTACTTTGTATTCAGAGAGCTAGAGCGAGGAGGGGGGAGGGAACGGAGCAGGAGGAAAGAAGGGAGGCTGGCAGGGACGGAGGCAGGCAGGCAGCACAATCGAGTTTCTCTTTCCACAAAAGGCGTCCGGCGGAAAACTCACAGGAGGAGGGCTTTCGGGCTGCAAAGCCCAAAGCACACCTCCGCGGCGATGGGCCCAAAACGCTCAGAGATTCAGGGTCACCACTCAACTGACGGCTGTCCTCATTTGGGCCCCTGACTTAGGACCTCTCCCTCCCACCCAACTTGGGAGCAAAGAGGAAAGCAAATCTGCTTTCCCCCCCCCCCCCCCCCCCCCCCGTTACATAGGACGCCCTTCTTCTAGTCAGCCCGCCTCCAGCTTTTCCACACGCCAAACACCTCTCGTCGGGATGGGCCTTCCTTTTTTTGCCACCATCCGGCTTTCCCACTCCTCTGCCAAATGCAAGTGGTGGAGGTGGAGGTGGAGGTGGAGGTGGAGGTGGAGGTGGAGGCCCACCGACCCTCTTGCTTGTTGGGAAGTGGTTCTCGTTCTCCTATGTGGGTGATCTTGATCTACACAGACGTTATTAGCTTGGGGAACGGGTAAGAGCACTCAGATGAATGTCTGTGCCCAGTGTCGATAACGAACTAGCTGTCTCCGTCTCCGTCTGTCTGTCTCTTCCCTTTATGTGTGTATGTGATAAAGGTAGGGAGACCCACCGACAAGCCGACTACCTGCAGACCGACCCACCTACCTAATTTTCATCACTCTGAAAATTGAGGTCACGTCCTGTAAAATCAAGCCTTTAAAAAGTGCACCAGCCGGTGGGCCTTGGGAGTCTATTCACACAGTTGGCACAGCCGTCACCAATATGTATTTATTTCCAGGACATTCGCATCACCTCAAAATTAACAACGCCCCCTCCCCCCCCCCCCCACACACACACCCCGGGGAAAGACCAATCAGATTAACGGCAGGGTGCTTTTTTCAACAGGCAGGCCCGAGTCATCCCTTTAGAATGTTTCCGAGTCCCGTTCCGTTCTCGGACGCAGCACTTTCGGCCCTCAAGGAAGCAGACGGTGGGGGTGGAGGTGAAGGTGGACTGGGGGGCGTGTGTGGCATGTCCGTCCTTCTGCCACTGCAGAAATTATTTCGAAAGGAGGGAGGGACGGTTGGTGTAGGTGGACCGTACTGGGTGACGGTGGTTTGGGAGCTTTCCCTAGAATGAGGAGAGAGCAGTCTTCCCTGTGAAGTCAGGGAGCCGGAATAGGTTGCCCCCACATCGACCCGCTCTGGCACATGGGTTCTTTGGAATTCGAGGCCCTGGCCTTGAGAAACAGCGGGCGCGAGAAGGGCACGGGACCTCTCCCTTGTCGTCCTGACCTGAAATCGGGAGATGAAGCTCCCACGGGAAAGGTGCCCTCCCTGAACCAGGAGGACGCTTGTCAGCCCAGACGCTAGCCCGGAGGACTCTGTTTCAAACAAAACCTTGACTCCTCCCATCTCTTGATTGACCTTCCCACAGGTGGCTGGCCTCGGAAGCCTAGAGCCGCTTTCCTTTCTCCTGTCATTTCGCTACAACTGGATTGTCCGTGGTGTGACGTGCTCTAGGAGCTGGAATTCAGTCAGAGCCGCCACTTCGAGTGACTTCCGCTTTAGGCTTCTCCCCGAGTGACGTGCCCTTGCACGCGTTCCTAATCTCTCTGTCGTTCTCTTCTGGATCTGTCTTTTTGTTACCGGGCCGGGGTGGGCTCAGCCAAGGACTCAGAAGGGGGATAGCGGCGGGAACATCGTTTCTCCTCCCCTATGCCTGCTGAACGCAGGCTTACACACCGGAAACTCCCCCACCCTCACCCCTCAGTGGGATGCTGTACATCCTTCGGGTCACACACAGTCTGCATGCGTGGGCACCGACAGAAAGATTTGGCAACAGCCTTAGCTGCTCTGCGCTGGTTCCAAGTGCCGCCCCGCCTCCCCCCCCACGGCGCGCCCTGCCCCCCCCCCCCCACCACCACCACCAAGAGAGAGAAGTGAAGTGACTCCGGGAGAAAGCCGATTCAGAAATTACACATAATTCAGCTGGTACTTGCTGTGAAAGGGGGACAGGGTATGCTTTGAAACGCTGAAATTCTCCCTGCCTTTCCTTGACGGGAATGACAGCGCCTACAACCTGCTGTCATTGGCGAGTTTTAGTCACCTCGAGAGGAAGGACCGATTTCAAATGGCTGAACCCTGGTGGGTCACGGTGCAGGTGACGTGACCCTCTCTGACAGACGCAGGCAATCCCCTGCTCCGGGTCAAGGAGAGAGGGTGTTTATTGTTCTGTTCTTTAAAATGGTGCTTCAAGATGGACAGCACTTACAACCTAGCCTTTTCACCCTTCATAATCGTACGGCAGTGGCACGAGGTACGTTCACATCCTCCTCGTCGAGTTCACTGTTCCAGGGTTATTTGATTTTTAAAGTCAAATCTCGGGATCACGACTTGGAGTCACCGTTCGCCCACTGAGAGAGAGCCCCTCCCCCCCCCCCCCCCGTTCACTCGGAGGTGCTGTCGGTGGGGGTTCCTTCATGTTTGTCCATCATCCTTCCTCTTCTTAAGGGTGAGGAGGCGATGCGTGAAATCGCCAGTGGGTATGCGGCACGAGACTGAGGACCTCCCGCGGGAAGCAGGTGGGAGAGGGAGGACAGACCGATCCAGCGGACTTGAAGACGAATGATCAAAACCTGCACCTAGAGCAGAGCGTCGCCAGTTAGGAGTTTGCTTGCTGGGCCCGTAACCCAGGGTGGATGAGTCAAACCATCCCCTGCCAGGCCTCTCCCGGCCCTCGGGACTCCAAGCCCGCGTTTGTCCCGTGAACTCCGACACACCGAGATTATCTGTTTGGTGTCCCCCTTTGATTCGGCTCCCCATCCCGCCCCCGCCCCGTGCCACGCGCCACGCAGTGAGGAAGACGTAAACCGGGACGTCAGTCCCCACGGCCCTGATTCTCAAGTGGTTTAGCGGGTTAGGGAAAGCGGGGGCGGGGGGGGTGCTCTTTCTGTCCCAGAGGAGTCGCGCTTCTCGGACATCCATGCTCCCTCCCTCTCTCCCTGCAGTTTGGAAGCTGCAGCCTAAGGGTGGGGGAGTTGAAGAGAGCCATTCAGTGGAGAGACGCCCGAGGCGAAGTGAAAGGCTCCGACTTGACCGCAGAGCTTTCTGCATTTCAATGAAACCATTCCGTGAGGCCCATTGGAGTGAATGGGCCTGACCTCCCTTCCCCCCCCCCCTGGCTGGCGAGTCCCACCCACTTGGCAACGGAAGGCTAGGGGTTTCATCCTCCGTGGTGAACCCGGGCCCCTCGTCCGAAGGAAAATCCCGCATGGGCGTGGGTACAGCCGAGTTGGTATCTCGGGCAAAGCCGTCAGGGTGGCGAGATGATGGTGGATGAGAGGAGACTTGTTCCGGGGCCGCCCTCCCCTGTGGGTGCGAGTGGGGCTGGGGGCGGGACCCGGACCGTGGGAGAGTGCAGGACGGGAGCAGCTGCCCGCCTGCCCGCCTTCGGGCTGAGAGCAGCACACAGGGCACGCTGGCTCCCGCAACTTCATTTGTTCTGGGAACCTTCTGTGGTTACCCGTGAGGCGCCAGTTGCTCTGAGGAACAAAGCTCAACTCCTCTCTCTGCTTCTTTCCCAAGAGGCCTGAGTCTCAGCGACTACAGATTCTTCTGATTGCTCGCTAAATGGACCCACGCGCACCCTCCCGTCCTGCCGGACCGGACCCTTCTACAAAAATCTCCACTTGGGGAGTTTTCTCGCCTCACCCAGAGCAGACACACCACCCCCACCCCCACCCCCACCACCCCTCTCCCTCCTTGCCGCTCCCCCGCCTCAATAGCTAACACACACGAAACAAAACTCCAGCTGGTCAGGGCCGGCCCCGTGGCTTAGCGGTTATGTGCGCGCGCTCCGCTGCTGGCGGCCCCGGTTCGGATCCCGGGCGCGCGCCGACGCACCGCTTCTCCGGCCACGCTGAGGCCGTGTCCCATGTCGGGGGAAGAGGGAGAATCTCCCTCTGCCCTTTCCCTTAAGGTTCTTATGGCTGGCCAAATAATCGACAAGACAGGTTAGCAGGAGAAAATAATACCAAGTTTAAGAACATGTATACATGGGAGAAACTCAGAAATGAGCAACTCGTCCCTCTGTCTAAGCTGCTTGCCTAAGTATTGCAGCTAAAGGCGAGGAGCGTGTTGGGGGTGGGTAGTGGCCTGGGACTTCAGAGGGCAGGAGGACCATTCTTTTCGGGGTCAGCTGTAGAGAATGTGGTCAGGGAGAGTTAGAGTTTTGGGATAAAAGGGGCTTGGTGCCCCTCCCATTGTAACATCTATTTTACATGATCATTACAGCCATCATGATAGAAGATCTGTTCCAGGAAGGAGCCACCATGTCGAATTCTTTAGGCAGTTAGTGGGGGAGGTCAAATGTCCCTCAGAGAAAACAATCAAGGTAAAGAGATATATTTCAGGGTGGCCAAATCTTGATCTCCCACAGTCCCGCCTCTGAAACTAAAAGTTTCACAGTCCTTTTGAAACTTACAGAAGTTTCATAGTCCAGAAGCTGAGTTGGTAGATTGTTTCATCTCACTGAACACGTTTCTTAGTCCTGATAATAGGTCGGTTCAATTAAGTTCATTTCAGAAGGTGGTGATGCAGGTGGGCTCTCGAGGTGACGCCTATATTGTGGAAGCAAGCAATCAAGTATTTAATAGAAGCATTTCTATGGAAACAAAAGAGAAACAAGGTTAACGGTTGGAGCCGATTGGAAACGTGTTTTTGAGTTCGGAGGACAGCCAGTGAAGAAGCATTTCAGATGTCAGCGTCCAAGTATCTTTTGCAGTTTAAAATGTCTCTGATGGTGTCGTCAGGTCATCTCTTAAGTTTATATCAAGTCCAGTCCATCGGCTTCAGTTTGTAAGTCTTCAGGAAAAAGGGCAGGTTTAGTTTTCAGCGATTTCCAATGAAAATGATGGAAAAAAATCAAAAACGTTAGTTTGGACATCTGTCGCCAGATGTTTCAGGAGACTAGAAGAAATCAGGATCCAGTCCAGTCAACAGATATAAGACAAAAACCTCAAAAGACAACAAAACTAGGATCTAATATCCGCAAATTTATACTGAAATAGTTTTTACCGAAATATAATTTTTCTCTCTAAAATCACCCTCATTTTTATTAAGATAGCAAAATTAAAACTAGTTTGCAAAATAAGTCTAGTTCCAATAGAGTTGGCCCAATTATTTACATAAGTACAGCAAGAATAGCAGTTGATCACATAGGCTCTTTTAAATCTGCTTTGCTGGAACTTTTGATAAGGAATCTCACATTGAACTTTAAAGGTCTCTCGAGGCCAGGAAAGCAAAGCCAAGGATTTTGTCATCAGACTTTGTCTGCAATACCCATAGATTTGGGTGAATTCCTCTCTTCTGAGGTTCCCCCCAAATATTTCGAGGTTCCTTGTACCTGACAGATAAGTGAGATTCTTGACTTATCCTGGTAAGTGCTGCTTGGAACATAAGGTACCAGGCCAATATTTCCGTGTGGCTTTATTCCATAAAGTCAAATCTTCATTCCTCAGAAGCTGCAGGGTGATATCGCAAATATGATGTTCCAGTTACAACCTTGGTAACATAACCAGTGTTTCCAATTGTGTCCTGTGATAAGGAGAACAGATTCTTATTGAACTTATGCAAGTAACTATATTGCCATGAAAACAACAATACTCACTCACTAAGAGTTTCCAAATTTGAGGGATCAGATAGAGAGAAAAAGATAAATATTTCAATTTTACTGACAAAAATATCATTTACCAAATTGCTATAAATCATAGCTAGCTCAGGAGAAAAGAGAAAAAGTTTTCCTTAAATCTGAAAAAACAAAACATTGAAAATTCAGCAACACTTCAAATGAAAAATCGTAGAAATTATAATTATCCTTATCAGTTGATTCAGTCCTGTGTAATCCATTCTTGATCCCAACCTTTTTGTTAGCAGCTTCATGAAGTCGGTTTCTCCATCAGATTTCTGTAATTTCTTACCACGTTCATTTTCGTGATCAGAAAGTTTGTCAGAAACCTGTATTCCAGTGTAAATATCAGAGTCCTTTCCATGAATTTTTCTGAAGTTGAAACATATTTTGCAAAAGCATTAGAGCAAAGAAATAAGTCTGTAAACAACAAGACCTCAAAATGGCAATTGACAAAGAAATTTGGTTAATTTTGTGACATACAACACTTTAAAATAATAATAACCAGAATTATGACTGATAATCAGGACAGATCAGCATTTCAGTAACGTTATACAATTTTAAAACACCTATATGAATAACATTTACCCACATAATAGCACCTGAGCAGGCTTATCGTCACTTGTCTGACAATGCTTTCCATGTAATTTAACATACTGAATAAGCCTAATAAGTTTAGTATCTTCCTCCTTATAGGAAGAGAGCAAATGTCTTTGAGAAGTTCCAGGGCCCTTTGAAAATTCTCAAAGTAAAAAAAAAAAAAAGGTAAAGAGATATATTTCAGGGTGGCCAAATCTTGATCTCCCACACCCACATAGAGCAACTGGAGGGATGTGCAACTGTGACATACAGCCATCTACTGGGGCTCTGGGGAAAAAGAAGAGGAGGATTGGCAATATAGATGTTAGCTCAGAGCCGGTCTTCCTCAGCAAAGAGAGGAGGATTAGCGTGGATGTTAGCTCAGGGCTGATCTTCCTCACACGCACACACACACGCACACACACACACACACACACACACACACACACACACAAATCCAGCCGGTCTCCTTCTACCTCATCCACTTGAGAAGAGTCGCTCTCCTCTAAAGACCTTATCCTCAATGACTTACTGCTGCCTCCCTTTCCCTGCCACAATTCTCTCCCTGGATGTGCCCCATCTTAGACTCGCACAGCACTTGCAGGTCCAGTTCCTTCCCCAGGTTTGGGAAGTTCTCAGCAATCATTTCTTTGAAGAAGCTCTCTGCTCCTTTCTCCCTGTCTTCTCCTCCCTCTGGGAGATTATAAGCCTTATGTTACTTTTCCTAATCGAGCTGGATATTTCTCAAAGAATTTCGTGGTTTTTTAAAAATCTTAGTTCTCTCTCCTCCTCTACCTGGAGCATTTCTAGGCTTCTATCTTAGACCTCACTAATTCTCTCCTCCATAGGGTCTGCTCTTTTTTTTTTTTTTTTTTTAATGCCTTTAACCTTATTTTTTAATCTCACTATTTGTGTCCTTCATATCTAGAGTTTCTGTTTGGTTTTTCTATTAGAGCTCCAATCTCTTTGTTGAAGTATTCCTTCTGTTCGTTAATTTTATTCTTGAGCTCCTCGAACTGTCCTTCTGTCTGAGTTTTTATGTAACTCGTTGAGTTTCTCTATGACAGTTGTTTTCCCTGTGTGTGTGTGTGTGTGTGTGTGTGTGTGTGTGTGTGTGTGTGTGTGAGGAAGATCGGCACTGAGCTGACATTCATGCCAATCCTCCTCTTTTTTTTTGTTCTGAGGAAGACCGGCCCTGAGCTGACATCTGTTGCCAATCCTCCTCCTTTTTCCCCCCCCTTTTTCTCCCCAAATCCCCAGGACGCAGTTGTGTGTCATAGTTGCACACCCTTCTAGTTGCTGTATGTGGGACGCCGCCTCAGCATGGCTGGACAGGCGATGCGTCGGTACGCGCCCGGACCCGAACCCGGGCCGCCGGTAGCGGAGCGCATGCACTTCACCGCTAAGCCACGGGGCCGCCCCCTAGGGCAGCTGTCTTGAGTTCTCTGTCAGATGGTCATCCTCTGTGACTTCGGGTTTGGTTTCTGGAGAGTTGTCATTTTCCTTCTGTTCTGCTGTGTTACTGTACTGTCGATCTTCATGCTGTTTGATGAATGGATCCTCTGCTGGGGCACATTTGTGGTAGTCACGGCCTTCTCTTATTTGGGTCAGGCTTCAGTTACTTTGGTTCTGATTGCCCGGGTCTTGTGTTCCTCCACTGGCTCTCCGTGGGCTCACACACTGCTGTCCCGTGCACCACCTGCACTGCTGTTCCCAGGTTGTCTTGGGGTGCCGGTTGCACTGCTGCCAGGGGTGCTGGGTTCACAGGTGTGCCGTCACTGGTGGGAGCCCAGGGACCCAGGGACTCATATGCGGCCCCCCCGGCTGGTGAAGCGGGGTTGGGTCACCGCTTCTGCTGTGGCTTCTAATGCTTCTGGCCACAGACTCCACCTGCCACGGCGGGGGCGGGGGTGACAGGGGGCTGTTTTTTCTGTTCCTGCCCCATCTGCTCACAGTTGTGCCGGTCGGGCCACTCCAAGTTCATGCGGGCAGGACTGCCACCGCTCGGTGGGTGCTCTCACAGGCCAGGCATCTGCCACTCCGTGAGTGTTTGCACGCAGGCTGGGCTGCCCCTGCCTCCACTCACAGTCACGCTGGCTGCAGCTTGAGGACCCATGTCCTGCATCGTCGCCACCGTCAGGAGGAAGGGGCCGCTTCCCTAGTTCCAGGGCTTCCCGAGGGTCCGGTCCACCCACCTTCAGATGTATAGCTGTGTGGGGGATCAGACTGGGCCAACCCAAAATGTGTCTCTTTGGCTTGATTGTTTTTAAGAACAAAAGACTCTGAAAGGAACTCTGACCTCCCCCCAACTGCCTAAAAGAATTTAAAATAGAAGGGGCTATTCCAGGGATGGACTAATGCCATCACATAACTTTAATGTCATGTAAAACATGTGTCTCAGCTCACCTTGTCTGTAGTTGGCCCATTTACGTTTCCAACGCCGTGTAAATTGCCTTCCTCCTCTTTGAAATCCCAAACCACTACCCCCAAGGTCCTCCTCTGTCTAAAAAGCTAAAGCTGAAGATAATATTTAAACTGGCAGCTCGGCCGTGTTGGTGAGTTGTTCCCTTTTCCTGAGTCTCTCCCGTGTATACACGTTCTAAAGCTTTGTTTGATTTTCTCCTGTTACTCCATCTCGTGTCGATTTAATTTGTAGCCCAGCCAGAAGGACCTAAAGACGGTAGAGGGTTTGCCTTCCTCCCCTACAGCCGCATGGATCTCTCAGCATCTTGTTGTGCTGTGTAGGGAATCCCTGTGTCGGTCAGTAGACGTCTGTTTGGTTGTACCTTAGAGGGGAGAGGCGAAGGGAACAACTCATGCCACCATGATGCTGACGTCACTCTGATAAACTTTTAGCAGGAGTTACATTTTATGGCATGTGTACTTATTTTGTGTGTGTGTGTGTGTGTGTGTGAGGAAGATCAGCCCTGAGCTAACATCCATGCTTGTCTTCCTCTTTTTTTTTTTTTTTTTTTTTTTTTTTTTTTTTTTTACTGAGGAAGACCGGCTCTGAGCTAACATCTATTGCCAATCCTCCTCCTTTTTTTTTCACCCAAAGCCCCAGTAGATAGTTGTCTGTCACAGCTGCACATCCTTCTAGTTGCTGTATGTGGGACGTGGCCTCAGCGTGGCCGGAGAAGCGGTGCGTCGGTGCGCGCCCGGGATCCGAACCCGGGCCGCCAGCAGCGGAGCGCGCGCACTTAACCGCTAAGCCACGGGGCCGGCCCTGGCATGTGTACTTAAAACAACTTCCAAAATCTCTTTGGTAGCTTGAAACCTGGATGTTTGGCTACGTGAAATTAAGGGATAAAACATTAATTGAAGGGCCAGCCCCGTGGCTTAGCGGTTAAGTGCGCGCGCTCCGCTGCTGGCGGCCCGGGTTCGGATCCCGGGATCGCACCGACGCACCGCTTCTCCGGCCACGCTGAGGCCGGGTCCCACATACAGCAACTAGGAGGATGTGCAGCTGTGACAGACAGCTAGCTACTGGGGCGTTGGGGGAAAAATAAATAAATAAAATCTTAAAAAAAAAACATTAATTGAATAGCTAGATCGTTTCCAAATAGGATAAAATATTAGACCTTAACGACTAAATATAGGTTTATCCACTGTTGGCTTCTGAGGACAGAGAAACTGAAAGATGTTTGGGACTATTAATAAACATGTCTTGTGCTTTATGAAGAGTATGCTATGAAATGACATGTTTCTAAAAATTATAAAGTGTTCATAGGATTTGCCAAGCCACAAAATGCTAACGGACAAAACAGTTCACAGTTGCTTACCTCTTAGTTCTCACTAAAAATTAAGGTTTCTAGGCGTTATAAATTCTTTAATGAAGCCATCAATCAATCGATCAATCAATTAATTAAATTATCTGGGACATCGGCCCTGAGCTAACATCTATTGCCCATCTTCCTCCTTTTTTCCTTTTATTTTTTTCCTCCCCAGAGCCGCAGTAGATCGTTGTATGTCATAGTTGTACGTCCTTCCAGTTGCTCTATGTGAGATGCCGCCTCAGCATGGCTTGATGAGCTGTGCGTAGGCCCGAGCCCAAGATCTGAACCGGTGGACCCCCGGCAGCTGAGGCGGAGCACGCAAACTTAACCGCTACGCCACTGGGCCGGCCTCTAAAAGTTCTAACTAATATATGTGACTGAAGCTACTAACAATTAATAAGGGAAACGTCTTTGTCTTCATGGAAAGGAAGATGGATGTTTTCAGTGAAGACGGTATAAAAAATAGCCATTCTTGTTTCTTTAAAAAGCCTGTGAAAAGTGTGTGGGGAAAAAACAACTCTGAGGAAAAAGTTTTGTGTGTGGTCAAGTTGGTTAAGATGGAGATGGATTTGATTCGGTAACTGAGTTTTAGTATCAGAAGTAAGCTGGTGCAAAATTAGAATTTGGTTTCCTCTTTCTTAAAAGCATAGTCTTCTCTAACTTCCAGTCTGCTCTTGTTAAGGAAATTGTATCAGGTTTTGCTTTACCTTTGAGTGAATCTACACCAAGGACAGGAATTCTATGTTTAGTCAAAATACTTTCCTAGGCTCAAAAAGGAAGAGGCCTCTGTATGCAGAGGACTAAGGTTTTGGCTTTTTACCTGTTTTACTCTCTCTGTTTGCCTTTTCAAATGTTTTTTTAATCTTTAATTTTCTTTTTTTGGCGGGGGGGCGGGGTAGGCCCTGAGCTGACATCTGTTGCCAATCTTCCTCTTTTTATTTTTTTTCTCCCCAAAGCCCTGCCACATATATTCTAGTTGTAAGTCCTTCTAGTTCTTCTGTGTGAGCCCACCACCGCAGCGTGACTACTGACTGAGAAGCGGCGTGGTTCCACGCCTGGGAACGGAACCTGAGCTGCCTGCCGAAGTGGAGCGCACCAAACTTTAACCCCTAGGCCATCAGAGCTGGCCCGATATTTTTTTGATTTCTCCATTGATCCAATAGCTGTTCAGTAGCCCGTTGTTTAGTTTCCACATGTTTGTGACGCGTACTGAGGCCCTGAGCTAACATCTATTACCAACCTTCCTCCTTTTTTCCTCTCTTTTTTTCTCCCCGGAGCCCCAGTAGATAGTTGTATGTATGTCATAGTTATACCTCCTTTTAGTTGCTCTATGTGGGACACTGCCTCAGCGTGGCTTGATGATCGCTGAGTAGGTCTGTCTGTGCCCAGGATCCAAACGGGTGAACCCTGGGCCGCTGAAGCAGAGTGTGTGAACATCACCGCTACGACACCTGGCCGGCCCCTCTGTTTGCCTTTCATAATCTTCTTTTCCTTTCTTTTTTGAGGGAAATAAGTGCACCGTTAAAAAAAAAAATTTAATGGCAGAAGATCTACAAATATTTTTTTGTACTTTCATGGAACGGTTCAACGTCAACATTTACCTCATTTCAAACACACACACACACACACACACACACACACACACACACGCACGCACTCTCAGCGTGGCCTTGTACGGATGTACTGGAACTTGATTTCTTGAGTGGATGGCTGTGAAGTCTCTGCCTCCTACCCCCTACCATTTTTGTGGGTTTGCTTGTTTGTCGTGATGGTAAGGACTGCTGAAATCAGTATTCTTATCCCCACTCACTCATGCATTTGCACCCATGCTCCCCACCCCTGTGTGTTGTCTTTGGACCTTTTTTTGTGGCCCGTGCAGAGACACATTTTGTCTTTTAAACTTTGCTGTGGTCAAGTGTATCAGTCATTTCCTCAGTGGCCTCTGGGATTTGTCTGTCCGCCTTAGAAAGACCTTGTGGCCTGGAAGTGACAGGGTACAAACAATTCCTCCGTTCTTCCTCTGTCATTGTTGTCGTCCTCTGACGAGGCCTGCGTGGTTTCGGTTTGACAGTCCCCGCCCGCCACGTTTTCCGAAGCCCTCCCGGGAGCCAGGGAAGCACTCAGGCCACTCCGGGAAGCAGGTGCCGGCAGCCCCAGCCCCCCTGCTGGTGTCTCCGAGGGAATTTTCCACGTCTGCATCAGCCAGCCGGCCCGGCCCGGCCCAGGCCCGGCCCGGGAGTGGTGTGGGGAGTCTGTCTCCTTCCCAGCAACTGCCCCTCCCCCTCAGCTTTCCAAGTCCTCCTTCTGCGCCCGGGGTTGTGCCGTGCCGGCTGGGACCTCCGAGGTGGACGCCCGGGGGCCTCGCGGGACGCCCTCCCGGCCGCCCCAGGGTGAGAGTCATGATCCGAGGTGGGCCAGGACACGATCGGGGCGGTGGGCGGAGGCTGTGCACTCTCGCGGGCCCGCGCTCCGGATCCCTCCCTCCCTCCCTCCCGGGGACGTTTGTGCTGATTGTCCGGTGCCATCTAGCGGCCGCTTTTATATAGTTTCTGTGCTCCCGAGCTCCGGCGACATAGGCAAGGGAGGGGACTGTTGAAGGACAGGTTGACGCAAGTAATCCATAACCAATCTATAAATCAGAATTGGGGTGAGTTTATTATGAGCCAAATTTGAGGACCACATAGCCCAGGGCCTTCCTTCCCCAAGGAAGGAAGGGCGCCAAAGAAGTGGGGTGTACCGCGTGGTTATATACCGTCAGAGTGTCTATCGCACAGGATTGGAATGTCCCTTTTACAGCACTCACGAGATTGCCCGGCCTGCCTGCCGGGCCTGCCTACCCGGCACAGCGATTCACACAGCAATTGATGAACACTGCAGAGAGCAGGTCTGTGGTCCCCAGCTGGGTGGTCACAGCGGGTCAGCAATCAATCCTTAGCCTAGAGAGAGAGAGGCTTACCCTCCAGGAAATGCTGATGTGGGGGAAGTTACTTTAGCTTAAGGGCATTTATTCTTGTCTTTGTGGCCTAGTAAATGCCTAAAGCAGATAGACAATCTATGCTCAAAGGCCACATCTGGCCCTTTTGGAAAAACAAGGTCAGGCTGAATTCGTTTTACACCAAATGGCTTCCTCATATACTCCAGGATATCCTATTGCTTGCCATTTATTTATCAGACATCTGTGTGGTTTCCCATCCGGGGCTGTGATGAACAGAGCTGCTGAGAACATTCGTGTCCAGGATTTTTCGTGAATGAACATGAAAGTTCTCGGGCCGCTCGGGCGTGGTGTCCTCCAGAGCACCCTTGAGCTTGATGCCTGCCTCCCCAGAAGGACTCACAGGGCTCCACGAAGCTGACTTCCTGGAGCTCCACCTGAGACCGCACGGCCCGAGCCCCCCCCACCCCCCCACGCCCCCCACCCCCCCCGACCCCGCGCCAGAAATCACACTGGGGCCCTCAACCACCCAAGGCCCCAGCTAAACAAAGACACTCTTAGGAGGCAGGACGTTCCGAGGGCTTAGAGGTTGCAATTTTCTGTCGTCGTTTTTTTCTTGTCGTTGTTGCTGGTGAGTCTTGGAAACCCCCACGCTGTTTTCCGCAGTGGCCATGCCACTTTACATCACCACCAGGGAGGCGTGAGTGAGTGACTCGGCCTGTCCGTCCGCGACCTCGCTAGCAGTTTGATACTGTTCTCGTATTTTGCCGAAGGCATTCTGACAAATGTGTCCCGAGGATATCTCACTCCGATTCTCATTTGCATCTCCAGGAAACGGCTCACATCTTTTCACGTGCAGATTTGTAAATTCATCGGTTATCTCCTCCTCTCCATGTGAGATGCCTGCTCTGTCTTTTTGTTTATTGTGTATTTGGATTTTTTTTTTTCCCAAGATACTGCTACTGCATTTTGAGGGTTCTTTACAAATTCCAATCAGAGGTGTGGTTTGCACAGATTTTCTGCCCCCAGACTCTGTCCTTGGTCGTTTCGTCCTCTTAAGAGGGTGTTTCACAGAACCTAGGAGTTTAATTTTGATGATTTCCAATGTCTCCATTTCTTTTTATGGATCACGCTTCTGAGGTCAAGTCTTAAAATCTCTTTGCTGGCCCTGTACCCCCAATTCTTTCTCTTAGAATTCTTCCTCCTACAGCATGTTCTAGTTTTACTTCTTACATGGAAGTTGTTACTCCTGAGGTCCCGGTTGCCGTCACGAATGAAGCTCAACTCCCCTCTCTGCCTATTTCTCAAAAGGCCTGAGGCTGGACTACTGCTACAGATTCTTCTGATTTCGTGCTAAATGGACCCACCCGCACCCTCCCGTCCTGCCAGACCGGACCCTTGCACAAAAATCTCCACTTGAAGAGTGTTTTCACCTTAACCAGGACATAAACACCACCCGTGTCCCCACCACCACAAGCCCCCGCCCCTCCCCCGGCTCCCTCCCAACCCGTATAGCTAACACCCATGAAACAAAAATCTCCTGCTACCTCATCCACTTGAGAAGAGTCAGTCTCCTCTAAAGACCTTATCCTCGATGACTTACTGCTGCCTCCCTTTCCCTGGCACAATTCTCTCCCTGGATGTGCCCCATCTTAGACTCGCACAGCTCCACCGCTCGGGGGAGCTGGAGACGATATCCAAATTGGCTCAGACGGTAGCCTCCTTGTTTCAAAATGACCTACGCGTGACATCGGCCGTAAACGTGGTCCAGAAATCAGTGACTTTCGTGTGCCTCCGGTGAAATCCGGAGACCCTGGCATCTGGAACACATCTTCTCCACGTCCTTCAAACCTTTGCTCTCCCTCTTTACCCCTGATAGCCCGCCCGATGGTTCACGGGGAAATGAGATCCCGTCTGGCAAGAGCCGAGTCGTCTCCCCACCACGTGCGAAAAGAAAAGGCACGGGCCCACCCCCGCCCATCTTATCCTTCTTCACCCACACCATCGTGTCATAAAAATGAGTGCCCCAGAAAAACGTGTCCCTCCTCCTGTCAAAAGCTGAAACCTCGGGTCAAACACTGAGACGGAAAGGACGCTGGGGTATTGTTTTGAGCTACACACAGACGCTTTTAAAGAGGATGACAACAACAAACGAGCAAAACCTTACCCCCATCAGGGAGCAGGTGCAAGAATGGAGTGCTGACTGACCCTCCTTCTTTGCTTCCTGGAAGCAGGAGGTCGGTCAACCAACCAACCAACCACCCTCCCCCCCACACACACACCCCGAGGAAGATGTCCTCTCTATCCCAGGAGGAGAGTGACGTTCTTATCTTATTGGCAAGGTCGGGAAGTTGAGGATGAGAGAATTCTGTACAAACGGACCTCTCGTTAACGATGTTTACTCTTCCAATCCACGAGCATGGAATATCTTTCCATCTCTTTCTTCTTCGATTTCTCTCAGTAACGTCTTATAGTTTTCAGCGTATAGGTCTTTCACCTCCTCGGTAAAGTCTGTTCCTTGCTATTTTCTTCTTTGTGCGGTGATTGTAAATGGGAGTGTATTCTCAACTTCACTTTCCACTAGTTTGTCGTTAGTGTGTCGAAATGTAACTGATTTCTGTCTGTTGATTTGTATCTTGCAACTTGACTGTATTTGTTGATTATTTCCAGGAGGTTTTCGGTGGATTCCTGAGGGTTTTCTATATAGAGAATCGTGTCACCCGCCAATAGTGAGAGTTTCACTTCTGCCTGTCCGACTTGGATCCCTTTTATTTCCTTTTCTTGCCTCATCGATCTGGCTCAGACTTCCAGGAGTATGCCGAATAAGAGTGGTGAGAGCTGGCGTCCTTGTCTTGTTCACGTTCTCAGAGGAATGGCTTTCAGTTTTTCTCCGTTGAGTATGAGGTTGGGCTGTGGGTTTGCCATGTGTGGCCTTCATTCTGTTGAGGTACTTTCCTTCCATGCCCATTTTCTCGAGAGTTTCTATCATAAATGGATGTTGGATCTTGTCCAATGCTTCCTCTGCCTCTATTGAGATGGTCACGTGGTTTTTATTCCTCATTTTGTTAACGTGGTGTGTTCACCTTGATTGATTTGTGGACGTGGAACCATCCCCACATGCCTGGAATAAATCCCGCTGGGTCGTGGTGGATGATCCTTGGGATGTGTTGTATTCGAGTCGTTAATATTTCCCTGAGGATTTTTGCATCGATGTTCATCAGTGATATTGGCCTGTATTTTTCTTGTTCTATGCTGTCCTTGTCCGGTTCGGATGTCAGAGTAATATTGGCCTCGTAGAATGAGTTAGGAAGCTTCCCCTCCTCTTTAATTTTTTGGAAGAATTTGAGAAGGGCAGATATTGAGTCTTATTTGGATGTTTGGTAGAACTCACCAGGGGAGCTGTCTTGCTCTGGACTTTTCTTTTCTGAGAGGTTTTTGATTACCGTTTCAATCTCTTTACTTGTGATTGGTCTATTCAGATTCTCTCTTCTTCTTCTTCTTCTTCTTCTTCTTCTTCTTCTTCTTCTTCTTCTTCTTCTTCTTCTTCTTCTTCTTCTTCTTCTTCTTCTTCGTCTTCTTCGTCTTCTTCGTCTTCTTCGTCTTCTCCTCCTCCTCCTCCTCCTCCTCCTTCTTCTGGAGGAAGATTGGCCCTGCGATAACATCTGTTGCCAATCTTCCTCTTTTTTCTCCCCAAAGCCCCACTACATAGCTCTGTATCATAGTTGTAGAGTTGTAGCTCTTCTATGTGGGACGCCACCTCAGCATGGCTTCATGAGCGGTGAGTAGGTCCACACCCAGGATCCGAACCAGGGAACCTGGGCCACCACAGCGGAATGGGTGAACTTAACCGCTACGTCACCGGGCGGGCCCTCTCTCTTTCTTCTTGATTCAGTTTTGGGAGGTCGCAGGATTCTAAGAACTTATCCATTTCTTCTAGGTTATCATCCTGTCTGTGGGCGTATAGCTTTTCATAACAGTCTCTTATAATCCTTTGCATTCCTGTGGTGTCTGTTGTAACTTCTCTTCTTTCCTTTCTGATTTTATCTATTTCAGTCTTCTCTCTTTTTTTCTCAGTGATTCTGGCTGAGGGTTTGCCCATTTTGTTTATCTTCTCAAAGAACTGGATCTTAGTTTCCTTTCTATTTTATGTATGTATTTTTTTAGTCTCTATTTCATTAATGTCTGCTGTGATTTTTATTATTTCCTTCCTTCTACTGACTTTGGGCTTTGTTTGGTCTTTTTCTAGTTCCTTTAGGTATAGGGCAAGCTTGTTTATTTGAGATTTTTCTTGTTTGTTGAGGTAGGCCTGTTTTTCTATTCATTTCCCTCTTAGCGCTGCTTTTGCTGCAGCCCATAAGTTTTGGTATGTTGTGTTTTCATTTTGATTTGTCTCTAGGTATATTTTTTTAACTCTAGTGAGGGATTACTATTTTTTTTGGGGGGGGGGCCTGGGAAACATTTGCCCTGAGCTAACATCTGTTGCTCATCTTCCTCTTTTTATTTACTTCCTCCCCAAAGCCCTGATACATAGTTGTCTATTCTAGTTGTAAGTCCTTCTAGTTCTTCTACGAGAGCCACCACCACGGCATGACTACTGACCAGGGAGTGGCGTGGTTCCACGCCTGGGAACCGAACCTGGGTTGCCGAAGTGGAGTGCACCAAACTGTAACCCCTAGGCCGTCATGGCTGGCCCAACGTTTTCTGATTTCTCCTGTGATTTCCTCATTGATCCAACAGTTGTTCAGTAGCCCGTTGTTTAGTTTCCACATGTTTGTGACACATATTGAGGCCCTGAGCTAACATCTATTAACAATCTTCCTCCTATTTTCCTTTCTTTTCTCCCCAAAGCCCCAGTAGATAGTTGTATGTCATACTTGTCCATTCTTCTAGTGACTCTATGTGGGATGCCACCTCAGCACGGCTTTAAGAGTGGTGTGTGTGTCTGAGCCCGTGATCCGAACCAGTGAACCCTGGGCCACTGAGGTGGAGCATGCGAACTTAACTGCTACGTCACTGGGCTGGGCGGTCCCCTAAAAATTCTAATTAATGTATGTGATTAGGGGGCCGGCCCTGTGGCGTAGCGGTTAAGTGCTCCCGCTCCGCTGCTGGCGGCCCGGGTTCAGATCCCGGGCGCACACCGACGCACGGCTTGTCAGGCCATGCTGTGGCGGCATCCCACATAAAGTGGAGGAAGATGGGCACGGATGTTAGCTCAGGGCCAGTCTTCCTCAGCAAAAAGAGGAGGATTGGCATGGATGTTAGCTCAGGGCTGATCTTCCTCACACACACACAAAAATATGTATATGTGACTAAAGCTACTAAAAATTAATAAGGGAAACACCTTCATATTCAAGGAAAAGGAAGAAGGGTGTTTTCAGTAAAGACGGTATAAAAAGTAAAGTTTTTTTTAAAAATAACTTTATTTATTTTTCCCCCAAAGCCCCAGTGGATAGTTGTATGTCATAGCTGCACGTCCTTCTAGTTGCCGTACGTGGGATGCGGCCCCAGCATGGCCGGAGAAGCGGTGCGTCGGTGCGCGCCCGGGATCCGAACCCGGGCCGCCAGTAGCGGAGCGCGCACACTTAACCGCTAAGCCACGAGGCCCGCCCGGTCAAGGGTCTTTTGTGTGTTTGCTTGCTTGCCTGTGGATGTTCAGTCGCCCTACTCCCATTTGATGGAGAGGCCATCTTTTTACTCCCGTGGGTTGCTTTTGCATGATGGCCAAAATTCAGTTTTGGCAGGTTTGGCCGGTTCTGTGAAACAATTAATGTTATTATTTTTAACCGGCAAAAGATCTACAACTTTCTTCGTGAAACAATTAATGTTATTATTTTTAACCGGCAAAAGATCTACAACTTTCTTCGTGAAACAATTAATGTTATTATTTTTAACCGGCAAAAGATGTACACCTTTCTTCGTTTTCTAGTTTCAGGGAACAGTTCAACAGGTATCTCATCTCAAACACACGCACGTGCAGACGCACACACACACACTCGCAGCGTGGCCTTGTACGGACGTACTGGAACCTGATCTGTTGAGCGGATGGCTGTGAAGTCTCTTCCCCCACCCCCCACCACTTTCTGTGGGTCTGCTCGCTTGTCACGACGGTAAGGACCGCTGACATCGATGTTCTGGTCGCCACTGGTGCATTTGCACCCACGCTCCCCAGCCCCGCGCGCTGTCTCGGGACTGTGTCGCGGCCCGCGCGGAGGGAGACACGTTCGTGTCTCTTCAACCTCCGTGCGGTCAGGCGTCGCCGTCGTTTCCCCGGCGGCCTCTGGGCTTTGCCTGCCCGCCTTGGGAAGCCGTCGCGGGTTGGAAGTGACGGGATGCGGACAGTTGCTCCGTCGTTCCCCTGTCGTCGTCGTCCTCTGACGACTCGCCCGGTTTCGTTTTGGCGGTGCCCCGCCCGCCGCGTTTCCCTGAGTCCTCCCGGGAGCCCGGGAAGCGCCCGGGAAGCGCCCGGGGCCACCCCGGGAAGCCAGCCGGTGCCGGCAGTCCCGGCGCCCCTGCTGGCGTCTCTGAGGGAATGTTCCCCGTCCCCTCACGGGCGAGCGCCCGAAACACACACGTTTTCCGAGTCCCTCTCCGGCGGCCGGGGTCGCGCCGTGCCGGCTGGGAGCCCCGAGGCGGATGCCCCCTGGCCGCGCCGGGCCGGGAGATGGGACCCGGGGTGGGTCGGGACGGGGTCGGGCCGCCAGGCGGCCCGGCTGCGCGCCCCGGCCGGCCAGGGATCCGGATCCGTCCCGCTGACGTTCGCGCCGGTTGTCCGGTGCCACCTGGCGGCCGCTTTTATATCGTTTCTGTCCTCCGGAGCTCCGGCGACCTCGGCAAGGGAGGTGACTTGGCCGCGGTGACCGAGGCGGAGTTCCGGGAGGCCGGTGGCAGTGGCGGGATCGGTCCCGGTCGTGCCGGGGCGCGGGCGCGTCGTCCGCCGGGCGGAGATTGGACGTGCAGGAGAGTGTGGGGAGGTGGCTGTCGCCGCGCTCCTCGAGGCCGGCGGGTGTGCGGGGCCGCCCGGACGGGTCGACCAGCAGACGCCGGTGCCACTGCGACCCTCGGGGACCGACCGGGGCCGGCGAGGTGGGGGGGGGTTCCCGAGCCCGGCTGGCGTCCCCCGTGCGGCCCGGGTCGTCGGGCCCTCCGTGTCACCGGTTTCTTGCTCGCGCCCCGCTCCGGAGGTCGGGGACCGGCCCGGGCCTTGCGGGGAGGCCCGTGGAGGGCGAGACGGCGGCGGCTCGGCCGCGGGCACGGGTGGCTCCGGGTCGTCGGACTCGACTTTTCTCACCGCGTTTTCCGAGTCCCGCTCTGGCGGTGGGGACCGACCGGCCCGGGCCGTCCGTGGTGGCGGCCCGGTCGTCGGAGGCGACTCCGAGGGATGTTTTTCAAGTCCCACTCCGGAGGAGAGCGCGGACCGGCCCCCGCCCTCGAGGGTGGGCCGGGGAGAGGGCGTCCCCGTCCCGGACACGTGACCGCGTGGGTCCGGGTCGTCGCGCTGGATTTCTATCGCCAAGTTTTCCGAAAGCCTCTGGGTCCGGAGGTGGGGACCGGCTCGAGAGGCAGGTGGAGCCCCGGGTGGGGTAGGGGGGCACGTGGACGGACGCCGGCCTGCCCGTGTGGGGCCCGGTCGCCTGGGGCGCCTCTGAGGAATCTTTTTTTTCCCCAAGTCCTGCCCCGGAGAGGAGGATGGACCGGCCGCCTGCCCTCGAGGGCGAGACGGCGAGGGTGTACCCGGCCGGGCGCGGGTCCCGCGTGCCCCCGCGCCCCCTCTGCCGCCGCACTTCCGGGGTCGACCAGATGGTCGCGGGGGCTCCGGGGCTGGTGGCGATGGGGTGGTGCCGGGGGCCTGGTGACCGGGCCCGTGATCCAAGGGGTGCCGCCGTGATCCGTGGGTGGGCCCCGTCGCCTGGTGCGGCCATTCTTTCGCCCGAAATGGTCGTTTTTCGCTGCCAGATAGGTGCTGACACGCTGTCTCCGGACGTTTGTCGCCTGGGAGTCGTTGGGCCTCTGGACGCGCGTGGCGGGGCTCCGGGCTGTGACCGTGGGGTGGAGGCCCGGTTCTGCCCCTGCCACTTGAGCCCGCCCGCCTGGGCTGGGCCTGCGCGCCGGCTCCTGTGCGTCCCAGGTGTCCCGATCCGCGGTGCCGCCTCCGGTCTCCAGCACCCGAGGGCGGCGGGGGAGGTGGCGCGGGTCCTCTACCCGGTGCGCTCCCCGCCGCAGGCAACCCCGGTGCGGTCGCGACTACCCCACGCCTCGGGCTCCCGCGCCACCGCGTGTCAGGCGTTCACCTCCTGGGGTCGTGGCCCGCTGCTGCACGACTCGGGGGTGGGGGGGAAGCGGTGAGGCTGAGGCAGTCTCTCCCTCGGTGACTGCCGCTGTTCTTGTCGTTGTCTCCGTGAGGCGTGTCGCGCCGTGGTGATCGATGTGGTGATGTCGCGCTCTCCTGGGCCGGGCCTAAGCCGTGCCAGGCGAGGGACGGGCGTTTGTGTCAAACGGGCCCGCTCTTCTCGCTCTGCCCACGGGCCCCTCGCCTCTCCTCCCCGCCCGTCGGTGGTGTGTGGAAGGCAGGGGTGCGGAACCCGGCCCGACCTCGCTCTCCCGCCCTCTGCCTTGTGGCGTCGGTGGGGCCGAGGTCTTTGTGACGCAGTGGACACTCCGCGTGGCCTCTCGGCCGCGTCTGGCGAGTGGGCCTCCCCGAGGTGGGGTGGGCCGTGCCGCCGCCGCACCACACGCTCCCCCGGGTGTGTGGGTGTGTGTCGCCCGGTCCTTGGTGGTGCCCCTGGAGCGCTCCAGGTCGTCCGTCAGGTGCCTGAGGCCGAGCGGTGGTGTCGTTTCCCGTTTCCAGCGACCCCTTCGGGTCACCGCTACGATGGTGTGTCTGAGGCGAGACGGGGGTCCAGTCGGTAGGGGAGGCATGCCCGTTTCCCCTCGCGGGGGCGGGTGCCTCGTCGTCCCACCGGCCTGCCGCGTGGAGACTGACTGGCTGGGTGCACGCCGTGTGTCCTCCGTCGCTGGGGCTGGCACGCGGGTGCGTTGAGCGATCTCGGCGGGCCGAGCCAGCGGCATGGCGCTGGCTGTCTTTCGAGGGGTGCCGGTTAGCTGGCACCTCCTTTGGGCTCTCTGCTTCTTTGTCGGTTTCACCTGACGGAAGCTCTGAGTTCCAGGCGTCGCGGGTGCCCCGTAAAGCTTTGATGAGCCCCGTGATGTCAGACGAGAGGAGGAGCCCGTGGAAGCGCGGGCTCGTGGCCCTGACCGCGAACGCTCGGATTTGCCCCGTGCTTACCCATACCGCAGACCCCCGCATAGCCCCGGCACCCAGGAGTGCCCTCGCGGTCCCGACGGGGGACGATGGGTGGGTGCGACGCGCCCTCGGCGAGAAAGCCTTCTCTAGCGATCCGAGAGGGTGCCTTTGGGGTTCCCGGATCCCCCAGCTGCTGCCCCTCCTTCTCCGCGCGTGGTAGCCGGTGGTGTGACCACCGTTTGCGTGTGGGCAGAGCCGCCCTTTGCCTACCGCGGCCGGCGCCTCCCCTCACCGAGTCGGGGGAGGGTCCCGCCCGGCCGGCGTCCGGCGTCCGGCGTCCGGCGTCTGGCGTCTGGCGCGGGGCCGCGCGTGTGCGTGCGCGCGGCCCGCCCGCCGCGTGCCTGGGGTGTTGGGGCAAGAGCCCCGTCCGGGCGCCGCCCGCTCTCCCGCGGGGAGCGGCTAGCTCTCCGCCCGCTCCCGTGACGAGCCGCAGCCGGTGGTGGTGTGCGGGCACGGTCCGGGGTACCGCGCCCCGGGCGTGTGTTCCCTCGGGGGCGCGAGCCCCGGAGCGGGCCAGGCGGATGGACGGGGTGGGCGGAAGGGACGGCTCCCGCGGTGGGGGCGTCTCG
>NC_012682.1:0-16411 GCF_020826845.1 Diceros bicornis minor
GTTAATGTAGCTTAACAACCAAAGCAGAGCATTGAAAATGCCCAGATGAGCCTACCAGCTCCATAAACATAAAGGTTTGGTCTTGACCTTTCTATTAATTATTAGTAAGATTACACATGCAAGCATCCACACCCCAGTGAAAATGCCCTCTAAATCACTCCCAGCGATTAAAAGGAGCAGGTATCAAGCACACTAAAACAGTAGCTCACAACACCTTGCTCAGCCACACCCCTACGGGAAACAGCAGTGATAAAAATTAAGCAATAAACGAAAGTTTGACTAAGCTATACTAAATAGAGTTGGTAAATTTCGTGCCAGCCACCGCGGCCATACGATTAACCCAAATTAATAGAACTTCGGCGTAAAGCGTGCCAAAGATATAACCACAAATAAAGTTAAAACCCAGTCAAGCTGTAAAAAGCTACAACCAAAATAAAATAAACTACGAAAGTGACTTTAATATAATCACCCGCACGACAGCTAGGACCCAAACTGGGATTAGATACCCCACTATGCCTAGCCTTAAACTTAAATAATTTTCCCAACAAAATTATTCGCCAGAGTACTACAAGCAACAGCTTAAAACTCAAAAGACTTGGCGGTGCTTTATATCCCCCTAGAGGAGCCTGTTCCATAATCGATAAACCCCGATAAACCCTACCAGCCCTTGCTAATTCAGCCTATATACCGCCATCTTCAGCAAACCCTAACAAGGAACTAAAGTAAGCACAAGTATAAGACATAAAAACGTTAGGTCAAGGTGTAGCTTATGGGATGGAGAGAAATGGGCTACATTTTCTACTCTAAGAACAACAATTACCCAAACGAAAGTTTCCATGAAACCAAAAACTAAAGGAGGATTTAGCAGTAAATTAAGAATAGAGAGCTTAATTGAACTAGGCCATAAAGCACGCACACACCGCCCGTCACCCTCCTTAAATACCTCAAACCACGACACAACATATTAACTATGCGTTACACGTATAAAAGGAGACAAGTCGTAACAAGGTAAGCGTACTGGAAAGTGCGCTTGGACAATCAAAGTGTAGCTTAAACAAAGCACCTAGCTTACACCCAGGAGATTTCACACAAAATGACCACTTTGAACCAAAGCTAGCCCAAACAGACCCCAATCCAACTATTACAAACCTACCTAAACAAAACATTTACCCAAACCTATTAAAGTATAGGAGATAGAAATTTTTAACTGGCGCTATAGAGAAAGTACCGCAAGGGAACGATGAAAGAAGTCTTAAAAGTACTAAACAGCAAAGCTTACCCCTTTTACCTTTTGCATAATGATTTAACTAGAACAGTTTTAGCAAAGAGAACTTAAGTTAAACTTCCCGAAACCAGACGAGCTACCTACGAACAGCCCCAAAACGAACGAACTCATCTATGTCGCAAAATAGTGAGAAGATTTATAGGTAGAGGTGAAAAGCCTATCGAGCCTGGTGATAGCTGGTTGTCCAAAACAGAATGTAAGTTCAAATCTAAATTTACCTAAAAGCCCCACAACTCCAATGTAAATTTAAATTATACTCTAAAGGGGTACAGCTCTTTAGACACAGGCTACAACCTTCATTAGAGAGTAAGATCTAGATCACACATAGTTGGCCTAAAAGCAGCCACCAATTAAGAAAGCGTCCAAGCTCAACAGCACAGCTACCTTAATCTCAACAACAACTAACTAACTCCTAATTTAATATTGGACTAATCTATCAACAAATAGAAGCAATAATGTTAATATGAGTAACAAGAATTATTTCTCCTCGCATAAGCCTATATCAGAACGAATAATCACTGATAGTTAACAACAAAATAGATATAATCTAACAATAAATCATCTATTAAACTAACTGTTAACCCAACACAGGCATGCACTTTAAAGGAAAGATTAAAAAAAGTAAAAGGAACTCGGCAAACACAAACCCCGCCTGTTTACCAAAAACATCACCTCCAGCATATCTAGTATTAGAGGCACTGCCTGCCCAGTGACATCTGTTTCAACGGCCGCGGTATCCTAACCGTGCAAAGGTAGCGTAATCACTTGTTCCCTAAATAGGGACCTGTATGAATGGCCACACGAGGGTTTTACTGTCTCTTACTTTCAATCAGTGAAATTGACCTTCCCGTGAAGAGGCGGGAATGACACAATAAGACGAGAAGACCCTATGGAGCTTTAATTAGCTAATTCACAAAAATAAAATCTCTAACCTACATCCAAGGGATAACAAAACTTTGACTGAATCAGCAATTTCGGTTGGGGTGACCTCGGAGAACAAATCAACCTCCGAGTGATTAAATTCCAGACTTACCAGTCAAAAATATCACATCACTTATTGATCCAAACTATTGATCAACGGAACAAGTTACCCTAGGGATAACAGCGCAATCCTATTCTAGAGTCCATATCGACAATAGGGTTTACGACCTCGATGTTGGATCAGGACACCCCAATGGTGCAACCGCTATTAATGGTTCGTTTGTTCAACGATTAAAGTCCTACGTGATCTGAGTTCAGACCGGAGTAATCCAGGTCGGTTTCTATCTATTCAATACTTCTCCCAGTACGAAAGGAAAAGAGAAATAAGGCCCACTTCACAAAAGCGCCTTCAAACCAATAGATGATATAATCTCAATCTAATTAATTTATACATAACATTGCCCTAGACCAGGGCCACGTTAGGATGGCAGAGCCCGGCAATTGCATAAAACTTAAACCTTTATAACCAGAGGTTCAACTCCTCTTCCTAACAACATGTTCACAATTAACATTCTCCTCCTAGTCATCCCAATCCTACTCGCCGTAGCATTCCTTACACTAGTTGAACGGAAAGTACTAGGCTACATACAACTTCGAAAAGGACCAAACATTGTAGGCCCCTATGGCCTACTCCAACCAATTGCCGACGCAATCAAACTATTCACTAAAGAACCACTACAACCATCAACATCATCAACAACCATATTTATCATTGCCCCAATCTTAGCTCTAACCCTAGCCCTAACAATATGAATTCCATTACCAATACCATATCCCCTAATCAACATAAACCTAGGAATCCTGTTCATACTTGCCATATCAAGCCTAGCCGTCTACTCCATCCTATGATCAGGATGGGCTTCAAACTCAAAATATGCACTAATTGGAGCCCTACGAGCAGTAGCCCAAACAATCTCATACGAAGTAACTCTAGCAATTATCCTTCTCTCCGTACTACTAATAAATGGGTCATTTACACTATCCACACTAATCACCACCCAAGAACACCTATGACTAATCTTCCCATCATGACCACTAACCATAATATGATTTATCTCAACACTAGCAGAAACCAACCGAGCTCCCTTCGACCTAACAGAAGGAGAATCAGAATTAGTATCTGGCTTCAATGTCGAATACGCAGCCGGCCCATTCGCCCTATTTTTCATAGCAGAGTACGCAAACATTATTATAATAAACGCTTTCACTACCATCCTATTTCTAGGAGCATTCCACAACCCCTACATATCAGAACTATACACAATCAACTTCACTACTAAAACCCTACTACTAACCACATCCTTTCTATGAATCCGAGCATCCTATCCACGATTCCGATACGATCAACTCATACACCTTCTGTGAAAAAATTTCCTACCCCTCACTCTAGCACTATGCATATGACATGTATCACTACCAATCACAACATCAAGCATCCCCCCACAAACATAAGAAATATGTCTGACAAAAGAATTACTTTGATAGAGTAAACAATAGAGGTTCAAGTCCTCTTATTTCTAAAACGATAGGAATTGAACCTACTCTTAAGAACTCAAAAATCTCCGTGCTACCAAAATACACCACATTCTACAAGTAAGGTCAGCTAAACAAGCTATCGGGCCCATACCCCGAAAATGTTGGATTATACCCTTCCCGTACTAATAAACCCAATTGTTTTCTCAACCATCTTGACAACCGCCATCCTAGGGACTATAATTGTAATAACAAGCTCACACTGATTAATAATCTGAATCGGCTTCGAAATAAACCTATTAGCCATCATCCCCATCCTAATAAAAAATTTTAACCCACGAGCCATAGAAGCAGCAACCAAATACTTCCTAACACAAACCACCGCATCAATACTCCTCATAATAGCAATCATCATCAACCTTATATTCTCAGGCCAATGGACAATCACAAAAATCTTCAATCCAACAGCATCTATCATTATAACATCAGCTCTCGTCATAAAACTCGGACTTTCCCCATTCCACTTCTGAGTACCCGAAGTTACCCAAGGCATTTCACTAATATCTGGCCTAATCCTGCTCACATGACAAAAACTAGCACCAATATCAGTCCTATACCAAATTGCACCTTCCATTAACCCAAATATACTAATGGCTACGGCCCTCCTTTCTATCCTAGTAGGAGGGTGAGGAGGCCTCAACCAAACTCAACTACGAAAAATCATAGCATACTCATCAATTGCCCATATAGGATGAATAACAGCTATTCTAATATATAACCCAACAATAACAATACTCAACATGCTAATCTACATCATAATAACACTCACTACATTCATATTATTTATACTCAACTCCTCAACCACAATACTATCACTCTCCCTCACATGAAACAAAACACCCCTAATTACCTCGCTCATCCTAATCACCATACTATCACTAGGAGGTCTACCACCACTATCCGGGTTCATCCCCAAATGAATAATCATTCAAGAACTAACAAAAAATGACAGCATCATCCTACCAACATCCATAGCCATTATAGCCCTACTCAACCTATACTTCTATATACGCCTAACCTACTCCACCTCACTAACAATATTCCCATCAATAAACAACATAAAAATAAAATGACAATTTGAAAACTCAAAACGAATAAATTTCCTACCTACACTAATCATCATATCAACCTTGCTCCTCCCACTAACACCAATCATATCCATTCTGAACTAGGAATTTAGGTTACACCAGACCAAGAGCCTTCAAAGCCCTAAGCAAGTATAAATCACTTAATTCCTGCCAACTAAGGGCTGCAAGACTCTATCTTACATCAACTGAATGCAAATCAAACACTTTAATTAAGCTAAACCCTCCCTAGATTGGTGGGCCACTATCCCACGAAATTTTAGTTAACAGCTAAATACCCTAATCAACTGGCTTCAATCTACTTCTCCCGCCGCTCAGGAAAAAGGCGGGAGAAGCCCCGGCAGAATTGAAGCTGCTTCTCTGAATTTGCAATTCAACATGAAATTCACCACAGGGCCTGGCAAAAAGAGGGCTACAACCTCTGTCTTTAGATTTACAGTCTAATGCTATCTCAGCCATTTTACCTATGTTCATCAACCGCTGACTATTTTCAACCAACCACAAAGACATTGGCACTCTTTACCTATTATTTGGCGCTTGAGCTGGAATAGTGGGAACCGCCCTAAGCCTTCTAATTCGCGCTGAACTGGGTCAACCTGGAACCTTACTAGGAGACGACCAAATCTATAACGTAATTGTAACCGCTCATGCGTTCGTAATAATTTTCTTTATAGTTATGCCCATCATAATCGGAGGATTCGGAAACTGGCTAGTCCCCTTAATAATTGGGGCACCCGACATAGCATTCCCGCGAATAAACAATATAAGTTTCTGACTTCTCCCACCATCATTTCTTCTTCTACTCGCATCCTCGATAGTCGAAGCCGGTGCCGGGACAGGCTGAACTGTTTATCCGCCCTTAGCTGGAAATCTAGCCCACGCAGGAGCCTCTGTTGACCTAACCATCTTCTCCCTACACCTAGCCGGAGTATCCTCAATTCTAGGTGCCATTAATTTTATTACCACAATTATTAATATAAAACCACCAGCCATATCCCAATATCAAACGCCCCTATTCGTGTGATCCGTTTTAATTACAGCTGTACTCCTATTACTAGCACTTCCAGTCTTAGCAGCAGGAATTACCATGCTACTAACAGACCGTAACCTGAACACTACTTTCTTCGACCCAGCAGGGGGAGGCGACCCAATCTTATACCAACACCTCTTTTGATTTTTCGGCCACCCTGAAGTCTATATTCTAATCCTACCAGGCTTTGGAATAATCTCACATATTGTTACATATTACTCAGGAAAAAAAGAACCTTTCGGCTATATAGGAATAGTCTGAGCTATAATATCTATCGGATTCCTAGGATTCATTGTATGAGCCCACCACATATTTACTGTTGGCATGGACGTTGACACACGAGCATACTTCACATCCGCCACTATAATCATCGCTATTCCCACTGGCGTAAAAGTATTCAGCTGATTAGCTACCCTTCATGGAGGAAACATCAAATGATCACCAGCTATACTATGGGCCCTAGGCTTTATTTTCTTATTCACAGTGGGAGGCTTAACAGGGATTGTTTTAGCCAACTCATCATTAGATATCGTACTTCACGACACATACTACGTAGTAGCACATTTCCACTATGTTTTATCTATAGGAGCAGTTTTTGCTATCATAGGAGGGTTCGTCCACTGATTCCCCCTATTCTCAGGATACACACTCAACCAAACCTGAGCAAAAATCCACTTCATAATTATATTCGTAGGAGTGAATATAACCTTCTTTCCACAGCACTTCCTTGGTCTCTCAGGGATGCCACGTCGCTACTCAGACTACCCAGATGCATACACAACATGAAACACTATCTCCTCTATAGGGTCCTTCATCTCGCTTACAGCAGTAATACTTATAGTCTTTATAATTTGAGAAGCATTCGCATCTAAACGAGAGGTATCAACAGTAGAACTAACCACCTCTAACCTTGAATGGCTACACGGATGCCCTCCCCCATATCATACATTCGAAGAGCCTGTCTACGTAAACCTAAAATAAGAAAGGAAGGAATTGAACCCCCTCTAACTGGTTTCAAGCCAATATCATAACCTCTATGTCTTTCTCTCTCCCAATAAATGAGATATTAGTAAAAATTACATAACTTTGTCAAAGTTAAGTTATAGATTAAGCCTCTATATATCTCTATGGCCTACCCGCTCCAACTAGGATTTCAAGACGCAACATCCCCTATCATAGAAGAACTACTTCACTTTCACGACCACACATTAATGATTGTATTCCTAATTAGTTCTTTAGTATTATACATTATTTCACTCATGCTAACAACTAAACTAACACACACAAGCACTATAGACGCACAAGAAGTAGAGACTATTTGAACCATCCTACCGGCTATTATCCTAATCCTAATTGCCCTCCCATCGCTACGAATCCTCTATATAATAGATGAGATCAATAACCCCTCCCTAACCGTTAAAACTATAGGGCATCAATGATACTGAAGTTATGAATACACAGACTACGAAGACCTAACCTTTGACTCCTACATAATCCCTACATCAGACCTAAAACCAGGAGAGCTACGACTTCTAGAAGTCGACAACCGAGTAGTACTACCCATAGAAATAACAATCCGAATACTAATCTCATCCGAAGACGTTCTTCATTCATGAGCCATCCCCTCCTTAGGCCTAAAAACGGACGCAATCCCAGGACGCTTAAATCAAACAACCCTAGTATCTACACGACCAGGGTTATATTATGGACAATGCTCCGAAATTTGCGGCTCAAATCACAGCTTCATGCCTATCGTCCTTGAACTAGTCCCACTAAAGCACTTCGAAAAATGATCTGCATCAATAATCTAAGACCATTAAGAAGCTACATAGCATCAGCCTTTTAAGCTGAAAATTGAGAGTCTAAATCCCTCCTTAATGGTATGCCACAACTAGACACATCAACATGATCTATCACAATTATATCAATAATCATTACCCTATTCATCATATTCCAACTAAAACTTTCAAAATACTCCTACCCTTCAAACCCAGAACTGAAATTAACTAAAACACCAGCACATACAATACCCTGAGAATCAAAATGAACGAAAACTTATTTGCCTCTTTCACTACCCCAACAATTATAGGACTACCTATTGTTATCCTAATTATTATATCCCCCAGCATTATATTCCCCACATCCAATCGACTAATTAACAACCGCCTAATCTCCATCCAACAATGACTTCTTCAACTCACATCAAAACAAATATTATCTATCCACAACAATAAAGGTCAGACCTGAGCACTAATACTTATATCCCTCATCCTATTTATTGGCTCAACTAACCTACTAGGCCTATTACCACACTCATTTACACCCACTACTCAACTATCAATAAACCTGGGCATGGCCATCCCCTTATGGGCAGGAACGGTGTTCCTAGGCTTTCGCCATAATACCAAAACATCCCTAGCTCATTTCCTCCCCCAAGGAACACCCATTTTCCTCATCCCTGCACTAGTAATTATTGAAACCATCAGCCTATTTATTCAACCCGTAGCCCTAGCCGTACGACTAACAGCCAACATTACTGCCGGACACCTTTTGATATACTTAATCGGAGGAGCAACACTAGCTCTAATAAATATCAGCCCCACCACAGCTCTTGTTACATTTATTATTCTCATCTTACTCACCATTCTTGAATTCGCTGTAGCCCTAATTCAAGCTTACGTATTTACCCTTCTAGTAAGCCTCTACCTGCACAACAACACTTAATGACCCACCAAACCCACGCATACCATATAGTTAACCCCAGCCCTTGACCCCTAACAGGAGCCCTTTCAGCCCTCCTCATAACATCAGGGTTAGCAATATGATTTCATTATAACTCAACACTCCTACTAACCCTCGGACTAACAACTAACCTACTAACTATATACCAATGATGACGAGACATTGTTCGAGAAAGCACATTCCAGGGCCACCACACGCTCGTAGTACAAAAGGGGCTCCGATACGGCATGATCTTATTTATTATCTCAGAAGTATTTTTCTTCTCTGGCTTTTTCTGAGCCTTTTACCACTCAAGCCTAGCCCCAACTCCTGAACTCGGTGGTTGTTGACCACCCACTGGCATTTACCCTTTAAACCCTATAGAAGTACCCCTCCTAAACACCTCAATTCTTCTAGCATCCGGAGTATCCATCACTTGGGCCCATCACAGCCTAATGGAAGGCAATCGCAAACATATACTCCAAGCCCTATTCATCACAATCTCCCTAGGAATTTACTTCACATTACTTCAAGCTTCAGAATACTATGAAGCACCATTTACAATCTCAGACGGCATTTACGGATCAACATTTTTCGTCGCCACAGGCTTTCACGGACTACATGTAATTATTGGTTCCGCTTTTCTTATTGTCTGCTTCCTACGCCAACTAAAATTCCACTTTACATCCAATCACCACTTTGGATTCGAAGCAGCTGCCTGATATTGACACTTCGTAGACGTAGTATGACTATTCCTATATGTGTCTATCTATTGATGAGGCTCCTATTCTTTTAGTATTAAACAGTACAATTGACTTCCAATCAATTAGCTTCGGTAAAGCCCGAAAAAGAATAATCAACCTCATACTAACACTATTTATCAACATATCACTAGCCTCAATGCTAGTACTCATCGCATTCTGACTACCCCAACTAAACATTTATACAGAAAAGACCAGTCCTTACGAATGCGGATTTGACCCAATAGGATCAGCACGTCTACCTTTCTCCATAAAATTTTTCTTAGTGGCCATCACATTTTTACTTTTCGATCTAGAAATTGCCCTTCTCCTACCTCTACCATGAGCATCCCAAACCACAAACCTAAAAACCATACTTACCATGGCACTAGCCCTAATTTCACTACTAGCTGCCAGCCTAGCCTATGAATGAACTCAAAAAGGACTAGAATGAGCTGAATATGATAATTAGTTTAAACCAAAAATAAATGATTTCGACTCATTAGACTATGATTTACTTCATAATTATCAAATGTCTCTAATCCACATTAACATCTTTCTAGCGTTTGCAGCATCTCTCGTGGGACTACTAATATACCGATCTCACCTAATATCCTCACTACTATGCCTAGAAGGCATGATATTATCACTATTTATTATAGCAACTATAACAGTCCTAAACTCCAATTTCACGCTAGCCAGCATAATACCCATCATCCTTCTAGTATTCGCAGCCTGTGAAGCTGCATTAGGGCTGTCCCTACTAGTTATAATCTCCAACACTTACGGCACAGACTACGTACAAAACCTTAACCTTCTCCAATGTTAAAAATTATTATCCCTACTCTAATATTAATCCCACTAACATGACTATCAAAAAACAACATAATCTGAATCAACACCACAGCCTACAGCCTGCTAATTAGCCTTATCAGCCTACCACTCCTAAACCAATTTAACGAAAACAGTCTCAATATATCCCCAATATTCTTTTCTGACCCCCTATCAGCACCTTTACTAGTACTAACCACATGACTGCTTCCACTCATGATCATAGCCAGTCAACACCACCTATCCAAAGAACCCCCAGCCCGAAAAAAACTTTACATTACAATACTAGTTATACTCCAAACATTTCTAATCATAACCTTTACCGCCACAGAACTAATCTCCTTCTATATCCTATTTGAAGCAACACTAATTCCAACACTAATTATTATTACTCGATGAGGTAACCAAACAGAACGACTAAACGCGGGCTTCTACTTTTTATTTTACACACTAACAGGATCACTCCCACTCCTAATTGCACTAACCCACATCCAAAACCTTACAGGCACACTAAACCTTCTACTAATCCAATATTCAACCCAAACATTACCCAACTCCTGATCTAACGCTTTCCTATGATTAGCATGCATAATAGCATTCATAGTAAAAATACCCCTATACGGCCTTCACCTCTGACTACCCAAAGCACACGTTGAAGCCCCTATTGCTGGTTCCATAGTACTAGCAGCCATCTTACTAAAACTAGGAGGTTACGGAATGCTACGGATCACAATAATTCTCAACCCCTTAACAAGCTACATAGCTTACCCATTTCTTATCCTATCCCTGTGAGGGATAATTATAACCAGCTCAATCTGCTTACGCCAAACAGACTTAAAATCACTTATCGCATACTCCTCCGTCAGCCACATGGCTCTAGTAATCGTAGCCGTTCTTATCCAAACACCATGAAGCTATATAGGAGCCACGGCCCTAATAATCGCCCACGGCCTCACATCGTCAGTACTATTTTGCCTAGCAAACTCAAATTACGAACGAACCCACAGCCGAACCATAATCCTAGCTCGAGGACTACAAACGCTCCTCCCACTAATAGCCATGTGATGACTACTAGCAGGCCTGACCAACCTAGCCTTACCCCCAACAATCAACCTCATCGGAGAGCTGTTTGTAGTAATATCATCATTCTCATGATCCAACATCACTATTATCCTCATGGGAACTAACATCATCATCACTGCCCTATACTCCCTCTACATACTAACCACAACACAACGAGGTAAATACACCCACCACATCAACAATATCAAACCATCATTTACACGAGAAAATACACTCATAGCCCTCCATCTCTTACCTTTATTGCTCCTATCGCTCAACCCTAAAATCATTCTAGGAACCCTATACTGTAGATATAGTTTAACAAAAACATTAGATTGTGAATCTGACAATAGAAGCCCAACACTTCTTATCTACCGAGAAAGAATGCAAGAACTGCTAACTCATGCCCCCACACCTAACAGTGTGGCTCTCTCAAACTTTTAAAGGATAACAGTTATCCGTTGGTCTTAGGAATCAAAAAATTGGTGCAACTCCAAATAAAAGTAATAAACATATTCCCCTCTCTTATACTAACCTCATTACTTATACTAACACTACCAATTATTACAATTACCATCAACACCCACAAAAACAATACATACCCTCGCTACGTAAAAAACATCATCTCATATGCCTTCATCACTAGCCTCATTCCCACAATAATATTTATCCACTCAGGCCAAGAAATAATTATCTCAAACTGACACTGAATAACAATTCAAACCCTAAAATTATCACTCAGCTTCAAACTAGACTACTTCTCAATAATCTTTGTACCAGTAGCACTTTTCGTCACATGATCTATCATAGAGTTCTCAATATGATATATACACTCAGATCCCCACATCACCCAATTCTTCAAGTACCTTCTCATATTTCTTATTACTATAATAATTCTAGTAACAGCCAATAACCTCTTCCAACTGTTCATCGGATGAGAAGGCGTAGGAATCATATCATTCTTACTAATCAGCTGATGATATGGTCGAACAGACGCAAATACAGCCGCCCTGCAAGCCATCCTATACAATCGTATCGGCGATATCGGTCTCATCATATCAATAGCATGATTCTTGCTCAATATAAACTCATGGGACCTTCAACAAATTTTTACACTCAACCACAGCCACACAAACCTTCCACTAATAGGCCTCCTCCTAGCCGCAACCGGAAAATCCGCCCAATTCGGCCTACATCCCTGACTTCCCTCTGCCATAGAGGGACCAACACCAGTTTCAGCCCTACTCCATTCAAGCACAATAGTCGTCGCAGGTGTATTCCTACTAATTCGCTTCCACCCACTAATAGAAAACAACAAAACAATCCAAACACTCACACTATGCTTAGGGGCTATCACCACCCTATTCACAGCAATCTGCGCCCTCACCCAAAACGATATCAAAAAAATCATCGCCTTCTCCACCTCAAGCCAACTAGGCCTAATAATCGTAACTATCGGTATTAACCAACCATACCTAGCTTTCCTCCACATCTGCACACACGCATTCTTTAAAGCCATACTATTTATGTGTTCCGGATCTATTATTCACAACCTAAATAACGAACAAGACATTCGAAAAATAGGTGGTCTATTCAAAGTAATACCCTTCACTTCAACCTCCCTTATTATCGGAAGCCTTGCACTCACAGGTATACCATTCCTCACAGGCTTCTACTCCAAAGACCTAATCATCGAAACCGCTAACATATCATACACCAACGCCTGAGCCCTACTAATTACACTTATTGCCACATCCCTAACAGCTGCCTACAGCACCCGAATAATTTTCTTCACACTTCTAGGACAACCCCGTTTCCCAACCCTTGTCACAATCAACGAAAACAACCCCCTCCTAATAAACTCCATCAAACGCCTCCTAATCGGCAGCATCTTCGCCGGGTTCCTCATCTCTAACAGCATCTACCCAACAACCATTCCAAAAATAACCATGCCCTACTACCTCAAACTCACAGCCCTCACCGTAACCATCCTAGGCTTCGCACTAGCACTTGAACTCAGCCTTGCAACATATAACCTAAAACCTAAACACCCCTCAAGCCTACTAAAATTCTCCAGCCTTCTCGGATACTTCCCAACCATTCTCCACCGACTACCACCATTCATAGGCCTATCAACAAGCCAAAAATCAGCATCACTATTACTAGACCTAACTTGACTAGAAAGCATCCTACCAAAATCGATCTCCCAATTCCAAGTAAAAACCTCAACACTAGTATCAAACCAAAAAGGCCTAATCAAACTATATTTCCTCTCATTCCTCATCACCCTAACCCTAAGCTTACTCTTACTTATGCCCCACGAGTAACCTCTAAAACTACTAAAACACCCACAAACAACGACCAACCAGTCACAATAATAATCCAAACCCCATAGCTATACAATGCAGAAACCCCAACAATCTCCTCACTAAAGACTCCAAAATCCCCACTACCAGAAACCACCCAATCCCCCATGCCACCAAACTTGAATACAACTTCCACTTCACCACTCTTAAAAACATATAAAATCAACATGACCTCCATTAATACACCCAAAACAAATGCACCCAAAACAGTTGCATTAGATACCCACGTCTCAGGATACTGCTCAGTAGCTATAGCCGTTGTATAACCAAAAACCACCAACATTCCACCTAAATAAACTAAAAAGACCATCAACCCCAAAAAAGAACCCCCAAAACTTATCACAATACCACAACCAAACCCACCACTTATAATCAACACCAAGCCCCCGTAAATAGGTGAAGGTTTCGAAGAAAATCCCACAAAACCAATCACAAACATGATACTCAAAATAAATCCAATGTATGTCATCATTATTCTCACATGGACTCCAACCATGACTAATGGCATGAAAAACCTTCGTTGTACTTCAACTACAAGAACACTAATGACTAACATCCGTAAATCCCACCCACTAATCAAAATTATCAATCACTCATTCATCGACCTACCCACCCCATCAAACATTTCAGCCTGATGAAATTTTGGCTCCCTACTAGGAATCTGCCTAATCCTACAAATCCTAACCGGACTATTTCTTGCCATACATTACACACCAGATACAACAACTGCCTTCTCATCTGTTGCCCACATCTGTCGAGACGTAAACTACGGCTGAATTATCCGCTACCTACACGCTAACGGAGCATCCATATTCTTTATCTGCCTATTCATCCATATAGGACGCGGCCTCTATTACGGATCCTACACCTTCCTAGAAACCTGAAACATCGGAGTTATCCTACTATTTACCCTAATAGCCACTGCATTTATAGGCTATGTCCTACCATGAGGCCAAATATCTTTTTGAGGAGCCACAGTCATTACAAACCTCCTCTCAGCTATCCCCTATATCGGCACCAATCTTGTAGAATGAATCTGAGGAGGATTCTCCGTCGACAAAGCCACACTTACACGATTCTTCGCTTTCCACTTTATTCTCCCCTTTATCATCTCAGCCCTAGCAATCACCCACCTATTATTCCTACACGAAACAGGATCCAACAACCCATCAGGAATCCCATCCAATATAGACAAAATTCCATTCCACCCATACTACACAATCAAAGATATCCTAGGAATCCTACTCCTAATCCTAACACTACTCACCCTAGTCCTATTCTCACCCGATATCCTAGGAGACCCTGACAACTACACCCCCGCTAACCCTCTCAGCACCCCTCCACACATCAAACCAGAGTGATATTTCTTATTTGCCTATGCAATCCTACGATCCATCCCTAACAAACTAGGCGGCGTACTAGCCCTAGCACTTTCCATCCTAATCCTACTCATTGTCCCCTTTCTCCACACATCCAAACAACGAAGCATAATATTCCGACCCCTAAGCCAATGTATGTTCTGACTACTAGTAGCCGACTTACTCACACTTACATGAATCGGAGGACAACCAGTCGAGCACCCATTCATCATTATTGGCCAACTAGCATCAATCCTATATTTCTCCCTAATCCTAGTACTTATACCCCTTGCAGGCATTATCGAAAACAACCTTCTGAAATGAAGAGTCTTCGTAGTATATGAATTACCCTGGTCTTGTAAACCAGAAAAGGAAAACACCACTTTCCCCAAGACTTTCAAGGAAGAGGCCCTAGCCCCACCATCAACACCCAAAGCTGAAATTCTACTTAAACTATTCCCTGAACATTCCCCCTTATCACAAAGTACCCCCATCATGTAACATACCAGTATTGACGTCACTCTTCTTGCCCGCTATGTAATTAGTGCATGTTATGCTATGAGTACATCCTGGGTATGTATATCGTGCATTAAATTGTTTGCCCCATGCATATAAGCATATGTACTACATCATTAATGTTATATGACATATTAAACTATTAATTGGACATAGATTTCTAGCATAGTACATGGATATTCATATCCTAAAGACTACTGTTGATTTTGCATAATACATATTATTATTGATCGTACATACCCCATCCAAGTCAAATCATTTCCAGTCAACATGCGTATCACCACCAATATTCCGGCGCTTAATCACCATGCCGCGGGAAATCATCAATCCTTCCACTTAATGCCCTCGTTCTCGCTCCGGGCCCATAACACGTGGGGGTTTCTAGACTGAAACTATACCTGGCATCTGGTTCTTACTTCAGGGCCATCTCACCTAAAATCGCCTATTCTTTCCCCTTAAATAAGACATCTCGATGGACTAATGACTAATCAGCCCATGATCACACATAACTGTGGTGTCATGCATTTGGTATTTTTTATATTTTGGGGATGCTGTGACTCAGCTATGGCCGTCAGAGGCCTTAACACAGTCAAGCAAATTGTAGCTGGACTTAAATTGAACGTTATTCCTCCGCATGCCCAACCATATGGTGCTATTCAGTCAATTAGACTCCCACACCACATGTACTTAATAAAACCTTGCCAAACCCCAAAAACAAGATCAAGTACACAATTATATGTAAAGTCTAATCCCCTTTCCGCACACCTTCCTTTTGATACCAGCATGCTACTTTAACCAATAAAATCCACGTAGACTCGTACCCCTCTAGATTTAATTTCCAAAAATTCAACAATTCTGATCACCCGCAAACACCTCACACCTCATAGCCCCCAAAACTCGCCT